>NC_056739.1:876788879-877011379 GCF_019279795.1 Protopterus annectens | reverse complement strand
GCCTCTTAAGTCTAGAGTTACCAACCAGGCATCCTTGCCTCGCAAAAGTAGTAACTGTTGTAGAGTCAGCATCTTGAATTTTGGAATGTCCAGAAATGTATCTAGAATGGATAAGTCCAGAAATGGACGCCATGATTTGTCTTTACTGGGTACCAGGAAAAGTCTTGAATAAAAACCTTGTCCCGGTTCCTTTTCTGATACTGGATGAATAGCCCCCATATTCATGAGGGGCATAACTTGTTTCTGGGCCTCTGCCCACTGACTTGGAGGCAGATCTGGTCATCCGTTTGGGATTGGCAAAGTACAGTTGTGTACACTTACCATAAATGTGATGTTAGAGTGTCTTCACTGTTGCAGTCATGACTGTAGGGATCTCCCCTGCCGGCAGGCAGTCCTCGGTCGGCCAGAATCCCAAAGTCTGGGTCTGGTGTCGGCTGTTCAGCCATGCTCCCTGACGTCAGAGCGCCAGGAGTACAAAGCTGACAGCCGACGCCATGTTCTCCAGTTTTTCTTGCCCCAGATGTCAGGAGTCCAAAAATGAATAAGGTCCCATACCCTTTGCAAATACACCTCAGAAGAATGGAGAAAAAAGGAACCACACAAAAGTAAAAATAAGAGGGGACAGGAGGGAGGGAAATCCAGACTGCAACAGTAAAGACACTCGAACATCTACATTTATGGTAAGTGTACACAACTGTAGTATGTTCATCGTGTTTCACTGTTGCAGTCATGACTGTAGGGTAGAATCCCAAAGCAGAATGTAAGGGAGGTGGTCATAAAGAAGAAGGGGCGGCTAAAAGGCCCTGCAAGACTGCAGAAGCAAAGCCTGCCCTAAACTTAGAGTAGAGAGGTAGATTGTAGTGCTTTGAAAAAGCATGCACTGAACTCCAAGTTGCAGCTTCCAAAATGTCTTTGGTAGGAACTCCCCTGAGGAAGGCAGCGGAAGTGGCAGCAGCTCTGGTGGAATGAGTCCTTATACTCCCTGGGATTTGCTTTCCATGGTGTGAATAGCAAAATCTGATTCCATGAGCAATCCATTTAGAAATGGTCTGTTTTGAAATGGCTTTACCTTGGGAACTTGAAGAATAAGAAACAAACAATTGCTCTGATTTCCTGATGTCCTTGGTTCTGTCCAGGTAAAAACGTAGTTGTCTGTGTACATCCAAGGAATATAAGATCCTTTCCCCTTTATTTTGAGGAGTGGGGAAAAAAGTTGGCAAGTGAATAGTTTGATTTAAAGCCACTTTGGAAACCACCTTAGGCATGAAAGTAGGATTAGTCCTTAAAGACACCCTGTCTTGATGAAAAATAATATAAGGTTCCACAGCCATAAGAGATTGCAACTCTGAAACTCTCCTGGCAGAGGTCAGAGCTAATAGGATGGCTGTTTTCCAAGATAACAACTTGATGTCAGAAGTGGCAGCAAGCTCAAAAGGAGGTAAGGTGAGCTTTTCCAAAACACAGTTGAGATCCCAAGCAGGAATGGGAGGAGATCTAGGGGGCCTTAAGTTCTTAGCTCCTCTGAGAAACTGTCTCATGAGCTGGTGGGAAAAGATTGGAGGGTCTGGATTATAATGAGCAGAAATAGCAGAGGCATGTATCTTAATGGAAGAGAAAGAGAGACGCTTATGTAAGAGGTCTGTCAGGTAAAGTAAAATCAAAAGAATGTTAGGAAGAAGAGGATCAGAATCCTGAGCCTGCATCCAGGAACAAAATCTTTTCCATTTTCCTGCATAAGATTTTCTAGTGCTAGGACGTCTGGCTTCTAAAATGACATCCATAACCTGCTTGGGTAGGAGAGAATAAATCAAAGACAATGGATTAACCAGGCCGCCAGGCTGAGTGTTCTGACATGGGAGTGTAGAACCTGACCCTGGTGTTGGGACAGAAGGTTCGGAGTCTGTGGTAAAATCCAAGGGGGCTCCAGACAAAGGTTTTTCAGAGTTGGGTACCAAAACTGTCGAGGCCAATTTGGGGCCAGCAAGATTACCATCTTGGGCTTGTCTTGTTTGATCTTTAATAATACACGTGGAAGAAGAGGAAGAGGCGAAAAGGCATATCCCGAGAGGTTTCTCCAACTGAATGATAGTACATCCACTTTGTTGTTCGTGGAAAGTCCTGGTGCAAAAAATCTGTAGTTGATGATTGAGGTGGGATGCAAAGAGGTCTATGTGAGGACATCCCCAGACTGCTGTTATCTTGAATATTTCGGTGTCCAGCATCCACTCGTGTGGGTCCGAAAGGTCTCTGCTCAGACTGTCTGCCAGGAAGTTTTGCTTCCCTGGTAGAAACTGAGCTTGAAGGTCCAGATTGCAAGCTAGAGCTGTGTTCCACAGATCCATGGCTAGTCTGCAAAGGGGGTAGGAATGAGATCCCCCTTGCTTGTTTATGTACCACATAACTGTGGTGTTGTCTGTCCGTATCAGTAGTTGTACTGGTTGTAAAAGATTCCTGAAGGCCAATAGGGCTTTCTGAACGGCTAACATTTCCTTTAAATTGATATGCAGGTGCTTCTGATCCTTTGTCCAAAGGCCCTGCAGACAGTTACCCTGAAAATGGGCTCCCCAGGCATAATCTGAGGCATCCGTGGTTAGTATCTGAGTGGCAGGAGGCAGGCAGAAGGGTTTTCCTTTGTTTAGAGTACATGCCTTGGACCACCAAAGGAATTCCTTTTGAAGACAAGGCAGGTCTGAGATCAGTATGTCTAAACTGTGGCAATGCTGAGACCATACACTTTTTAGGTACCACTGTATTTTCCTCTTATGTAGTCTTGCATATGGTACGAGAAGGATGCAGGAGGCCATGTAACCCAAAGCCTGCAGGAATCTCCCTGCAGATAGCCGATTTAAAGTTGCCAAGGTTTTGAAAGTTGAAGCCAGCTGTAACTGTTTTTCATATGTCAGAAATGCCATCTGGGTTGTTGTGTTTAGAGAAGCGCCCAGAAAAATCATCTGTTGTGAGGGAGTCAAATTTGACTTTTTTATGTTTACAGTGAATCCCAGGAACTTGAGAAGATTCTGAACAAACTGTAGATGCTGGAGTAAAACATCCTTGCTGTCTGCCTGACTAAGACAGTCGTCCAGATAAGGGTAAATTTGAATTCCCTTGAGTCTGCAATAAGCTACTACTGGAGCCAGGCATTTGGTGAAGACCCTGGGCACAGTAGACAATCCAAAGGGCAGCGCAGAGAATTGAAAGTGCCTCGATCCGGCCTTGAACCCGAGGTATTTTCTGCGGTCCTGCCTGATGGGAATATGTAAATATGCTTCCTTTAAATTTAAAGTTACCATCCATGCATCTTTGGTCAGCATTGGAAGTAGCTGCTGTAGTCTAAGCATCTTGAATTTTGGTATCTCTAGAAAAGTGTTCAAGACTGACAGATCCAGAATGGGTCTCCATGAATTTTGCTTCCTGGGGACTAGAAAGAGCCTCGAGTAAAAACCTTGTCCCATCTCTGAAAGTGGAACTAGTTCTATGGCATTCATAGCCAAGAGAGCTTCCACCTGGTTTAAGGCCTCTGTCCACTGATGTTTTGGAAGATCTGGCCATCCGCTTGGCCTTGGTAGGGTATGAAAATGGAATTTGTAACCTCTTGAAACCACATCCAGAACCCACTTGTCTTGGGTTATACGAGTCCAATTTTGGTGAAAAAGAGAAAGTTTTCCTCCGAGAGGGGCTTCCAGGCAAGAAGTTCCTGCAGCCCAACAGAGGGAGTCATTGAGTTTGTTTCCTATGAGCTTGCGACCTGTCCTCTCCTCCCCTAGGGGTGGAAGCAGTCCACTGTCTTGGTCTATAAGAGGCTTGTGTTTGAGGCCTTCCTCGGGAGCGTCTGTATCTACCCCTCTGAAGACTGTCTGAATTGGGAAAGGACCAATTTTTAGTAGGCCAATTCCTACTAAATCTGGGTGGCTGTACTTGTAAGAAATCTTTAACTGTTTGCATGGATTTTGCCTTGTCCTCCATCTTTTTAATCACCTCTTCAGCTTTAGATCCAAACAAAACATTATGCTGAACAGGAGCATCCAATAATTTAGCTTTTACTTGATCTGGCAAATTTTGTTCCTTTAACCATGCATGCCTTCTAATTACTGTGCCAGAGGCAGCAGCCCTACAAGAAGCCTCCAAGGCATCAAATCCACAGTGTAAACCATGCTTCCCAACTTGTTCAGTGGCATGCATTAAGTCATGTAATTCCTTATCATCTGTGCAGGCGGAAATGGAAGTTAGCTTTTGTTTTAAAACAGACAGGAGAAATTGCTGGTATTTCAGCATATGAAACTGACAGTTTAAAGCCCTAATAGATAAAGTAGCAAAAGTGTACACTTTTTTGCCCCATCTTTCTAAAGATCTGGAATCTTTCTCAGTGGGAATGGGGTTTTTAGCAGAAGCGGCCTTAACACCCTTAGGACCCTGAGAAATTTTTTCAGGGTCAGCAGTAGGATTCTTGTATAAAAACTGATGGGAATCAAGAATCCTGTAATATCTGTCAGGCTTAACAGGAGCTGGAGGAAAAGAGTCAGGGGTTAAGTTAGCCTCCGAAAAAGCATCATACACAATATCCAAAATAGGAGGAATAGCCAGGGATCTATGTTGGGGAAGAAGAAGAAAATCCCTTTGTCTTTTCTTAGATTCCGAATACTCCTGTCCTTCCCAGTGGAAATGTTCCCTCATTTCATGCAAAGTTTCCCCAAAAGAGAAGTCCTCAGGGGGAGAAGCTGAAGGAATGGATTCCTCAGCATCAAAATCCTCATAAGGAGGGAAAGAATATTCCTGGTCAGAAGAAGAAACTGAAGAAACAGAAGCCTGATCAGAGGAGTCATAATAAACTTCCTGCCTTGGCCTTTTATCTGGAGGGGGATGTGAACCCCTAATCATAGTAAGCAAGTCCTCCGCCATCTTAAGTAACTGTTTCTGTGACTTGGGAGCCGGATCAGAAGAGGCCTGTGTTGCAGTCTTTGATTTGGAAGGAGTCTTTGCCTTTGTCTTTGGTTTTGCCTTTATTAGAAGCTGAGTAGGCCTGAAAACCCCTTCGGAAGCCGGTACCTGCACAGCGGCTCCGGACCCATCCGAAGGAGCATTGTCCGAAGGTCCTGCAACAGAAATATTCAAAGGCCTAGTTGGCTCATCGTGGGAGTCCGTTTCGGCCATCGGTTCTGAAATGGCCGACGACAGGGGCTGCAAAAGCGCCTCACTGACGACGGCCGAACCTGAAGCTGGCTCTGCCTGAACGATATCATCTGATTTGGACCTCGGAGGCCTGTCTTTGTCCTTGCGTCGTTTGTGAACTCCGGTAGCCGGACCCGTATCAGACAACATTTTGTAATTAAAACGCCTACCGAAGTAATGAAATGCAAAATCATACCTTCGTTTAATTGTACGTTGATTGAATCTAGCACAAAACAGACAACTAGCTACTTCGTGGTCAGGGCCTAAGCAAGGAATACTGTAAGAATGAAAATCCTTATGAGGTATTTGCTTCCCACATGAAATACAATTATTAACTTTTTCTGACATCGGACTGGAGCAAGAAAAAAGTTTCCCCAACGGGGTACTTAGCTTTGAGTAGGAGAAGAAAGTCTTCGGACTGAAGTTTGTTCAGAAAAAATTGTCAGGAGTCAGCCGACCAGCACTTGCGAACTGCTATCACCGCACGGCAAGAAAGACTGGAGAACATGGTGTCAGCTGTCAGCTTTGTACTCCTGGCGCTCTGACGTCAGGGAGCATGGCTGAACAGCCGATGCCGGACCCAGACTTTGGGATTCTGGCCGACCGAGGACTGCCTGCCAGCAGGGGAGAACCCTACAGTCATGACTGCAACAGTGAAACACGATGAACATCGTGTGGAAGTGAAATCTGCATCCCTGGGATACTATATTTAAAACCCACTTGTCCTGGGTAATCAGTTGCCAGTTTCGTGCATGAAGTGCCAGTTTTTCCCCAAAGGGGCGGCCAAAAGATAAGTACTTGGTGATTGCAGTGGAAACTCATTGAGACTGTTTACCGCAGGAAGGTGCCTTGTTACTTCCAGATTTGGACGTGGAGGCACCCCTTGCTTTGTTCTATAAGTTCCTTGTGACTGAAACCTGGAGCCTTTGGAATGTCTGAGTTTGACCTGAGTGGCTCTGGTGGGTACTGGAAAGGACCAGTTCTTAGTAGGCCAGTGCCTACTGAACCTGGGTGGCTGCACTTGTAGGAAATCTTTAACAGTTTGCATACATTTAGCTTTATCCATCTTATTCAAAACAACTTCTGCCTTATTACCAAATAGACTGCCCTGTTGTAAAGGAGCATCCAACAATTTTGCTTTAACATGGTCAGGCAGATTTTGCTCCTTGAGCCAACCATGCCTTCTTATCAAAGATCCTGTTACAGCAGCCCTGCAAGAGGCCTCCAAGGAATCAAAACCACATTGCAAAGTATGTTTTCCAACTTGTTCAGCTGAATGCAATAAATCCTGCAACTCTATTTTCCACACAGTTATAAATCAACATCATTTTCTGTTTAATTAAGCCAATGACATGCTGTTGATATTTAAGCATATGAAATTGACAGTTTAAAGCCCTGATTTGCCAAGGTTGCAGATGTGTAAACCTTCTTACCCCATCTATCCAGCGCCCTGGAATCACTATCAGCAGGGGTAGGATTTTTAGCAGTAGAAGCCTTAACGCCCTTGGGACCCTGAGAAATGGTTTCAGGGTCAGCAGTAAGGTTTTTAAAGAGGAATTTGTGGGAGTCAGGAACCCTGTAATATCTGTCTGGCTTGCTAGGAGCCGGAGGCAGGGAATCAGGAGTCATACTGGATTCTGAGAAAACATCATCAACAATGTCTAGAACAGGAGGTATAGCCAAAGGCCTAAGCTGAGGAAGAAGGAAATCCCTCTCTCTCTCTTTAGATTCTGAGAAATCCTGACTCTCCCAGTGAAAGTGTTCCCTTAAGGTATGCAAAGTTTCTCCAAAAGAAAAATCCTCAGGAGGAGGAGAAGAAGGGATGGAATCTTCTGCAGAGTCCTCATAAGTGGGAATAGATAATTCATGATCAGAAGAAATAGAAACCTGATCTGAAGATTCATAGTCAGTGCCTTCCCTAGGCCTCTTAGCAGGAGGGGGATGGGTACCCCTAATCAAGGTAATTAAATCCTCAGCCATTTTGATCTTTTTTTTTTTTTTTTTTTTTTTTTTTAGGCATTGGGACCTGTACACGTGCCCCAAGCGTCATTTTTTTAGACATAGAAGTAGATTTTGGCCTTAGTTTTGAAGATGGCGTTGGTTTAATATACAAATCTATAGGCCTGAAAACACCCTCAGAAGCTGGTGCCTGCTAAGCAGCTCTGGAGCTATCTAACGTAGAGACATCCACGGGTTCAATACTTAAAGTATCTCGTGGCATACCAGACCCCGAATGGGTCTCAGTAGAGGCCTGCAAATCAAAAGTAGCGGGTATCAGGGGCTGCGAAAGCGCCTCACTGAGTACCAGCGAACTGGTGACTGGCTTAGGAGAAGCTTCGTCATCAGTTTTGGACCTAGACTGTCTCTGTCTTTTTCTTTGCGTTTTTTAGGTATTCCGGTAGTCGGATTGCTAACCGACGACATTTCTGGATAGTTTAATCTCGAGCCAAAATATTTAGAAGCAAAATATACTGACGTTTAATAGTGCGTTGATTAAATTTAGCACAAAACCGACAGCAAGGCACGTTGTGGTTAGGGCCTAGGCAAGGAATACAGCACAAATGAAAATCCTTATGAGGTATTTGCTTCCCACAAGTAATACAATTAACTTTTACTGACATCGGTAAGGAGCAAGAAAACGTTTCTCCAACGGGGTACTTAGCTTTTAGTTGAAGACTTCGGTTCTGAAACTTGAAAACGAAAATTTCAGGAGTCGGCCGACCGGCACTTGCGAACTGCTTCTGCCACCACGCGGCAAGAAAGACTGGTGTAATGGCGTCGGCTGCATGTCTTATACCCCTGACGACCTGACATCATGGAAGAAGGGACAGTGACCGACGCAGGACCCAAGACTTTGTTAATCAGGCTGACTGAGGGCAACCTGCCAACAGATTACCCAAATGTAATGACTGCAACAGTGAAACACGAAGAACATCTGGCAGTTTAAGGCCCTAATGGCCAAAGCTGCAGAAGTGTATACCTTCTCACCCCATCTATCCAGCGCCCTGGAGTCTCTATCAGAGGGGGTAGGATTTTTGGCAGTAGTAGCTTTAATGCCCTTGGTTCCCTGTGAAATGGTCTCAGGATCCGCAGTAGGATTTTTAAAAAGGAACTTGTCAGAGACCTTGTAATATCTATCAGGTTTTCTGGGAGCAAGAGGTAAAGAGTCAGGGGCCAAGCTAGATTCCAAAAAGGCATCACAAACAATGTCTAGCACAGGAGGTATGGCTAAAGGCCTGTGTTGGGGCAGGAGTAAGAAATCCCTAAGCCTCTTTTTAGAAATAGAGGAATCCTGACTTTCCCCAATGAAAATGCTCCCTGAGAGTATGCAAGGTTTCACCAAAAGAGAACTTCTCTGGGGGGAAGCAGAGGGATTAGTGTCCTCAGCATCAGAATCCTCATAGGTAGATAAGGGTGAATCCTGGTCATCATAGGAAACAGAAAATTCAGAATGCTGGTAGGAAGCATCATAAGCAAACTCAGTCCTAGGTCTCTTAGAGAAGGATGGCTGGCTTCCCCTGATTAAAGTAATAAGGTCTTCAACCATTCCTATCATTTGTTTTTTAGGCATAGAGGCCTGACCATGCGGTCTGGGCGTCAGTTTTCTAGGCATGGTTCGAGTTTTAGGCCTTGAAGAAGAAGATGTCATCGGTTTAATACGCAAGTCAGTAAGCCTGAAGATACCTTCAGAAACCGGTGCCTGCACAGTGGCTCCGGACCCATCCAAGGTAGAGACAGCCACAGGTTCCACAGTTGAAGCAGTTTGTTGCATTCCGGACTCGAAATGGGTCTCAGTAGAGGCCTGCGAATCTGAAGTAGCGGGTAATCAGGGTCTGCGACAGCACCTCACTGTGTACCAGCGAACTGGCGACTGGCTTAGGAGAAGCGTCGTTGGCAGCTTTGGACCTAGGCGGCCTGTCTCTGTCTTTATGTTTGCATTTTTTTCGGAATGTCGGTAGTAAGATGGCTTAACGAAGACATATCAGGATAATTGAACCGAGCACCAAAATATTTAGAAGTGAAAATATACCGACGGATAGTTTATGGTTTAAATAAGGCATAAAACTGACAGCGAGGTATGTCGTGGTCAGAGCCTAGGCAAGGAATACAGTACGAATGAAAATTCGTATGAGGTATTTGCTTTCCACAAGTAATGCAATTATTTACTTTTACTGACATCGGTTTACAGCAAGAAAAAGTCTCCCCAACGGGGTAATAAGCTTTTAGTTGAAGACTTCGGTTCTGAAACTCGAAAACGAAAATTTCAGGAGTAGGCTGACTGGCACTTGCGAAATGCTTCTGCTCTAGGCAGCGCACGGCAAGGAAGACTGATGTAATGGCGTCGGCTGCATGTTTTATACCCTTGACGACCTGACGTCACAGAAGGGACAGCAACCGACTTTGTTAATGAGGCCAACTGAGGGCTACTGCAAGCAGATAACTCAAATGTGATGACTACAACAGTGAAACACGAAGAACATCTCATTGTTCTGATGTAATAACCCGCCAGGAGGGAAGGGAGAGAGTGAGACGAAGTGAAAGTGGGGTGTTTTGGTGCAAGGGAGGGTAGTCGCAGAAGAGGCAGTCTGGACTGGTCAGACTGGCCCTGAAAGGGGGCAGTGGAAGAACTTGTTGGAAATCTAGGAGTAGAGCTTTTCCTGATTTGTCTATGTCCTTTAGACGGAGGAGCAGTGTGTGCCGATTCCTTTCTAACAAAGGAAAGTTTCTGTAGATAATTCCTGTGATATCTGTCTATAGGAGACACCAGAAGGTGTTTAAGATTCTGAAGTTCCTTACCCTTTTCTTGAAGGGACTTAAGGAGTTCTGCTGGGGCTTGGCAAAACAGGGCTTTATTATCCAGGGGTGCACAGCCATGGGCAGGGGTTGTAGACTCACCCAAGAATATCACCTCAAGACTGATCCAGATGCAGCAGACTTAGATGAGGCTTCCACAGCATCACAACTGCACATTATTGAATGCCTAGTTACTTGGGATGCAGTAGAAAGAAGGGTGTTAATCTGAATTTTAATGGGAGAGTCTGGTGCCTCAACTAGTAATGTGGAGGCCTTGGGAATGGTATCTAAGACATATTTAGCCATATGTATTTGGTAGTTGAGAGCTCTAATAGCTATAGTAGAGGAGGTATGTACTTTCTTCCCTAGTCTGTCCATGAATTTGCTGTCTGTCTGTGGGATAAAGAGCAGGTGAAGGTAATTGCAGCACAGACAGAAATAACTGCTGGGTCTGCTGGAGAGTTCCTTAAGAGGTACTGGGTATCCTGAGGGACCTTGTAGAAATGGTCTGGACATTTAGCAGCTGGTGGTTGAGAGTCAGGGGACTGTGAAGCAGCCAAGAACTCATCCTGAAATGTAGATAGTAAGGGAGCCGCTGCTGAAGGAGAGGGTTGCTCCATTTGCAAAAGGTCAAAAAACCTTTTCTTGGTATCAGAAACTTCAGATGCTTGCCATTTGAAATACTCCCTCACGAGGGAGAATGTCTCCAAAGGTAATTTCTTCCTCTGGAGATTCAGGAGTAATTGAGTCTTCCTCCTCTGGGGTGATGAAATCTTTTAGGGACTCTATTTGGGAATCATATGAAAAGGATTCCTCTGAAGAGGAGTACTCTTCCTCTGCAACCTGTAAAGTAGGTTGAGTAGTGGGGTGTGGTGGGGCCTGCTGTGTTTGTAGGGCCTGAAAAGTCCTAAAAAGGTTCTGAGAGAAAACTTCCCATCCAGGAATTGGTTGGGTTTCAGTGTGTTTAATTTTTTGTTTTTTCTTTAAAGGAGTTGTCAGTGGAGAGAGAATCAGAGCAGCCGTCTGTCTGGGTGGGAGAGAAGGAGCTAGGCCCTCCGACAGACTGAGTTGTGGTTCCCCTCCGGCATCTGGATCTGATGGCTGAGTAGCCTCAGTGGACGTACTAAAGGTTTATGCCACTCCAGCTTGTGTAGTTGTTCCCGGGGCTGGCTTGGAAACAGATGTCTGGGAAGATGCCAGGCTTTCAGCAGCCTCAAGAACCTTCTGGGACGCCTGAGGCACAGCAAGGGATTCCAGCCTAACTTTTTTGGCCTTTTCCTCAGCAGCTCTTCAGACGGGCCTACTCCCCTTTCCATGCCGAGTGCAAGATGTCTGTGTCTCTGATTTCCAAAATACAATTTAAGTGCAGCAAGATGACTGCAAAGGGTTTTAGGATCGAAAGATTTGCAAATGGGGCAGGGCCTACGGGGGTGGGCCTAGCCTAAGCAAAAAACGCACTTCTCATGTGCGTCCTTGTGAGGAATTTGTCTCCAACAAGCACACTTCCCATTCTAGCTGACATAATAATCAAAGGCAAAGAAAAAACTCAACAGGGCACTTACCTGTATGGGTAGGATGAAACGGTCGTCCGATCTGGAAATTTTAATGGTCGTCTGAAATGAGACTTGCTTTCGGAACTGACTAACAGGAGTTCAGTGTTAACTGAGGCAGGAAAATTTTAAGAAGGGTGAGTGCAGACGTCACCTTTATACCCTACGTCAGTTTATGGCCCTGACAAGGGACATCACACATACCCTCCAAGAACAAAGACTTTGGAAAACTGGCCAAAAGGTGGCGCTGCTGGCAGCAACTCCCTACTGTTATGAATACTGCAACATGTGAATAGAAGGACGTCAGACAGAGGTTTTCTCTTTCCCCTTCAGTATCTGCATTATATTTTGAGCCATCAGCAAACTAAATAAGGGACTCAGAAATTTAAGGATAACTGGTATGGTAATCAAGGAAAGTTGTCTATTTGCAAATGATATTTTGTACCTGATAAAGCCAGAAAAAGGACATCCCAAAGAGGTGGGACATTCTGAGACAGTTTCAAGTTGTTTTTTAAGGATATAAAATTAATGACGGCAAAACAAAAGCTACAACTTTAAATTATGTACCCACAGATTCACTTCAGAAGCTCGAAATACTGAAATCTCGAATTTCAGTATCTCGAGCCCAAGAAGCCAAATCCACATAACAACAAAAACTAAACACTATGAAATTCAAAACCTCGAATACCGGAGGTTTTGAATTTCGCGGTTTTACTGCACACACACACACACACACACACACACACACACACACACACACACACACACACACACACACACACACACAGACACAAAACCATCCTCCACACAAACACACACAATCACTCTACTACATGAAAGCAGGGGGGCAAGCCCCCTTGCACCACCCATGGTGGGGGGCTGTGCCCCCCACTTAAATATTCTCACTCCAAGGTCGCACTACATACAAACACACACAAAACACCACCACACAAGCTACATTCTCCTCAAACACACACATCACAGCAACAAAACACACTGACACACACATAGCCCCTACCCAAACACCTTAACACACACACAAACACACAGACACTTACCTGAATACATGACCACAGCAGAAGTTTAGAAGCGTAAAATTCAAAACCTCCGGTATTCGAGGTTTTAAATTTTGCGCTTTTAAACTTTCACTATTATGTGGATTCGGCTTCTTGGGCTCAAAATACTGAAATTCGAGATTTCAGTATTTTGAGTTTCTGAAGGGTACCCGTACCCACATGAACAAATTCATCAATATATATATATTTATGGGGACATGATAAAATGAAGCATTTTAGAGTATGGGTTAATGATTTTATTATGGCAGCTAAGGATATGTGGGAAGAGAAAAAAAAAAGTTATGTACCTACCATAATGTTCCATTTGAGTTGTCCATCTCACCCTTCATTCTTGACTGATGGTTCCGACTCGGCACCACACTCAAAAGGTCTTCAGCTAGCTTGTGGCTCCATCCCTATCCCATGATGCTGTAGGGCATTCCTCAGATCTTATAAGTTCATAGGTTGGTCTAGGCTGTCGGCCCTAAGGCCTGTACAAGCCTAGCCATAACAATTCCCTGGCTATTTCTTCCCACAATATTTACTTCCCTGGACCCCTGTCTAGCAGGGCGGCTGACGTGATCCCAGGGGTAAATTTCCAATCTCCCATCCAGTCGTCAAGGTTCCTTCTACAGAGGGCCAAGGAGGCGCTCTGCTTGACATGTATGGGTAGTCTATTCCAGAGTATAGGGAGTCTTTGGGTCAGGAACCTATCCTTCCAGCATGATTTGTTCATTGCGATGACAAGGTTTAGTTCCTTGCAGCGTGCGACTCTGATGGATTTGGATTTTTTTTTTTTTTTTTTTTTTTTTTAAGTGTAGCATGTCCAACAGCTCTGGGCTTGACATGGCCTTGTTGGTTAAGCAGAGATCGCCTCTGAGTAGACGATATGCGACAGAGTATAGCTGAAGTTTTTTTAGTTGGTCAGCACAGGGCATCTGCTTTAGGCCTGTGATTCTTTTAGTGAGATGTTTCTGCAGCCTTTCTAGCTGTTGCAGATGTCTTGTGAGGTACATACCAAATGGGGTGTTGTACTCTATGATGGGTCTAATGAGGGATGAGTACAGTGGGATACTGACCTCCTTTTTTCTGGATGAAAAGCCCTTAATGATGGTGTGCCACACAGAATTTCCTGACTGTTGTGGCGATGTGGTTATCGAAGGTGAGACCACTGTCCACCTGTGTTCCTAAGTCTCTTATCACACTTTCGGTGTTTACTGCCAGCTATGTGGTAATTCATGGTACATGTTTTTTCCCAAAGGGGATAACTATACACTTCTTGGCGCTGAGCTTGAGCCCATGGCTCTGGCACAAAACATCCGTTTCTGTAAGGCCCTTTTGTAGAATATACACATCATTTGGGTATTCAATAATGGCTTCCAGTTTGCAGTCACCTGCGAACTTTGTTAGCCAGAGTCCCTTAGTGTTGGCCTGTACTTCAGAGAAGTAGATGCCAAACAAGAGCAGTCCCAGGACTGAACCCTGAGGTATGCCACTTGTCTGGAGCTGAATTTGGGGTTGGCTACTTTTACAGTGTGGGTTCTGTCAGTAAGCCAGCTGGCAACCCATCGAGTGACGGAGGGATTTATGCCCAGCTTAGTTTACGATTCCAGAATAGGGGATGGTGTCGAAGGCCTTGGTGAGGTGTGTGGACCGCCTTACTCTCGTGCACGGCTCTGGAGACTGATACGAATAAGTCAATCACATTCAGGAGACACGAGCGGCCCTTCAAGAACCCAAACTGGGGAGGGTCCAGTGTTTGAAACTTGCCAATGTCTTTGTTTATAAGTTCCCTGATAATATCTTCCATGGCCTTGCAAATCAGGCCGATCAGACTGATGGGGCAGTAGGTGCATCCCCCTTGTGGAGTGGGATAACTGTAGCTGTGCGCCACTCAGTGGGCACGAAGCCTGAGGTGAGGCTATGATTAAAGATGACACTTAGGTGAGTTGCTAGTTCATTTTATGGTTCATGCATTACACAGCCCGGGATGTCGTCTGGTCCCATGGATGCTGTATTCTTAGCTTTGGAAAGTGCGTTTTTACCTGTGTGGCCATGATTACCGAAATTTAGCAATCTTTCGCTATTGAGATGGGCCCTTTAGGGGATGAGAGGAGGGTGAGGTTGGCACTGAATCCATCTGCCAAGATATTGGCAATGTCCTTGAGATCAGTATATTTAATGCCATTCTGTTGCATCTCAGAGCAGATCTGAGCATTGCCATTTAGATTCTTGACATAACTACAGAATGCCTTGTGGATGTCTTTGGAATCTTTGGCAATTTTACTTTCGTAACTAGCTTTGGAAGATTTTATGAGGTATCTCAGCTTCTTACTGAGGCTGGTAAGGGAGTTTTTTTGCATCCTGGGATTTTTCTCTTTTCTGCAACAGTTTCTTCCTTCTGTTGTATAGTTTTGTTTATGACAGGGGACCACCAGATTGGTTTCCTTTTTTTGGAGGGGAGTGCCTTGGTTCTATTTGGGATGGCATGATTCATGCACGAGTGGATGTGCTCGTACAGTGCTTTAGTGTAGGATTCGGCAGTCGAACTTTCAGTTCCCATCTACATGGGTGTCATGAAGTTTGTCACTTCTGACTTGAGTAGCATGAAGTTGGGCTTGGTGAAGTTTTTTAAGGATGTTTCCTTACTGGGGGGTGGGGGTGGGATGTGGATGTCAGAGGTGATTAGCTTATGGTCAGACCTAACTGTGGGGGTGACCACTGGTGTGGAGCATTGATTTCCTATGGTGGTAATGACCAGGTCCAGGATATTGGAGCCCCTGGTGGGACTTTGGATTAGTTGATCCAGGGCGTTGGAATTTATGGATTCCAAAAACCATTGGGCAAAGGTGTTGGTACACGAGTAGTTTTCCCAGTTAAAGGCAGGGTAGTTGAAATCACCCAGTATTAGGATGTTTGGTTGTATCTTAATATTTTCCAGTACGTTTAGAAAGGTGTAGTTAAAATCTTGGGGCATGGTGGGGGATCTGTAGAAAGCTACAATTTGGATTGCAGTGTTACCTAGTGTTAGTTGCACCAGGAGAATTTTGGATGCATTGTGTTGGGCTAGCCTGGAGGTGTGAATATCCTTAGTGAATATGGACACTCCTCCACCTTTAGTGTTTCGGTCCTGGTTTGGTGGCCAAAAAGTGTGGTAAGAGTTGTAGTCTGGTATTGCAGGGGTGCACTCTGGAGCCTTGAACCAGGTCACACTTACTGCACAGATATCGATGTTCTCTATTTTTAGGAGTGCCTCAAGAGTGTGCACTTTGAGGTTTAGACCTCTAGCACTGAGTAGCATTACCTTCAGATTTTGCATACTTGTTCCTGTTACGGTGGTGGTTTTGTCCTTTGAGCCTTGCCTAAAAACGGCACTATAGGGGTGGCAAGAGCCTTAGCCAGTAAACTAAATCCCAGGGGCGACAGGTGCAGACCATCTCTGGCAAAGCATCGTGGTTTGTCGATCATGTCGTCCCAGGCAGACAGATACTGAATCCCCTTTGAATGACACCAGAAGCTTAGCCAATTGTTGAAGTCAATCATTTTGTCCTTATACTGTGGTGTATCATTCTGGGAGAAGGCAGGATGCTAATCAGGGCTAGGGTCATACCTGCCTGGGCCACATGATCCGAGAGCTCTTCCATGTCTCTTTTCAAGTAGTCCAGGGAGGTACGTGTCAAGTCATTCACTCCAACATGGACAATGACAGAGTCATATTTGTACTTGTTGTGGAGTGACTTGAGTGCATGCGTTATGTGGCAGATCCTGGCACCAGACAGGCAGCTGACTGTAATTTTCTCCTTGTTCAGCCTGGTGAGTGGGACATCAGTGTGCCTGACTAGAGAGTCACCTATGACTGAAGTGTTAGGTACATTTTCTTGCCTTAGGGGCTGTTGTTGGGTGGCACACTGGCATTGTGAGCTATGTGATACTTTGGATGTGATTGGTGTTTGTTTGCATTTCATCTCCTTGCTGCTTGGGCAGGTTAATGTTAAGGGCCTCCACATATGTGTGTTTAGTGCTGCTATGTGTGGGTGTTGGTGGTGAGGGTTTTGAAGGGCTATGTGTTGCTTGAGGTGTAGTGCAGCTGTTAACCTTCTCCTCTTGATTGTCTAGCACAACCTTGGCTGGAGAGAGCTTTGCTTTCAGTTTGGCTATGTAAGTGCATCTCTCGCAAGTTGTAGTGTTAGGTGGTAGGAGGAGAGGGTTGTCTGTGTACACGAGGCAATTGCTGCATTGCACCAGTATACCCAGATTCACCAGGTGGACAGGAAATATCACTGGAAGCTGACCCTTGGACATGCCTGGTTAGGTGTTTTTTCCCCCTTACTTTGGCAAGATACTTTGCAATTATAGGCTGTTTAGTGCCTATGATTAATTTCTCCTTATTAACAAGGAGAGTTTAGTGTTTGTATCAGTTTAAGGCTTCCTAGTACTTCCCAGCAGGTTTTAGAGCAAGTGCTAGTCACAGGGACTCCAACCAGAAAAAGTCAGGAATCAATGCACTCTGCTTCTACTCTCACCAGGGTCAGAATATAAGCACAGATTCCAAGCTGTCACCTATGAAGCAGTTATTAAGCTTTCTGGAGATCAGCAGTCTCCAAGAAATAATGTTAACTGCATTCCTTCTCTCACCAGGAGAAAACAGAAGCACTAATCCTAAGATGATTACTAAAACGCAGAATGTGGGCTCTCAAATAACTGGTGGTCTTGCAAAAGATGCTTAAAGGTAAGATGAAAATGGTTTATCCTAAACACTGCAGTGTGCACTAGAGGAATTAGATGTGAAAGTAGGTAACTTAAGTTTTACCTGTCTAAAAAGTTAAGTTTTAGTGGAGAGTCACTGTCTTTAAAACAGCAAGATACATTGAATGGGGGTGGTCACTTTTCTATTCTGGTACTATGGAATACAGTAGGATGGCCAATAAATTTAAAAAGTTGAAGTGGGGTGATTTTACAAAATGATAATCTTGTGCTTACTCACACAAGCCAGTAAAAGTAGAGAGGAAATGAGATATATGGTCAAATTAACATAAGGGGCAGGCAACTAGAAAGACAGTGGTGTTTAAGAACACAACAGTAACTGGGTGGGAAAATTATTTCTGCCTGACTCACAAGAGACAGAGCTGTGGTCTCTTCTCAAGTTTTAATATGCAGTTAAAAGCAGAATACAAGTAAAACACAAGGTAAAGAAAACAAATCACAGTATTCAAAATAGAAAAAGGCAATAAAGTAATACAAAATACAACAAATAAAAAGCAAGCTAACCTTTCCCTCACAGCAAAGTGTAGCAGAGTCTGTGTGAGCCTTTCTGGTAAAGCTCTGAGCTTTATTTTACCAATTAAATAGAAGGTTTAGTTTCTAGCTCCACCCCTCAGTTCACAGATGATTAAACTTAACTGACCTCTTATGTGTGAGTCTTTAACTGACCTGTTCTAATCTCTGCCTGACTAAAGAGACAGAGCTGTGGTCTCTCTTCAAGTTTTAATATGCAGTTAAAAGCATAATACAAGTAAAACACAAGGTAAAAAAAAACAAATCACAGCACACAAAATAGAAAAAGGCAATAAAGTAATACAAAATACAACAAATAAAAAGCAAACCTTTCCATCACAGCAAAGTGTAGCAGAGTCTGGGTGATTTTCTATTTTTTTATATAATAAGGGAATAGATATCTGAAGTATACGCCTTTACCAGACTTGTAATAGGGTCAAAGACCAATAGCCAAAAGGAAAGAAAAACACCTCTCGTTCTTCCAGAACTCAAGTAAGGGGGGTTAGGTGGGTGGGACATAAGAATGAAGGGGGCGATGGACAGTTCACATGGAATGTTATGGTAGGTACATAATGTGAAGCTGTCCTATCTCGCCTTCATTCTTGACTGATGGGACATCGTCCCTAGCACCTTTCTTCTTGGGTGGCTCAAGGGAGTATATTCTTCAGAACAGTGGAACCAAAAGAGGCCCCGTCTCTGGAGGGCATGTCTACTTTGTAATGAGTAATAAAGGTATGAGGCTTAGCCCATGTAGCTGCTGCACAAATAGTAACTATGGGAAGCCTAGCAAGGAAAGCAAAGGAAGTAGATACTGCCCTCGTTGAATGAGCTTTGATCCCTTGTGGCACTTCTTTATTTGCTGAATTATATACAAACAAAATGCATTGAGACAGCCAGTTTGACAAGGTAGTTTCTGTTAAAGACCTTTTTTATTTCTGAGTTGGATACAAAAAGTTGATCAGATTTTCTTAAGTCTTTTGTTCTATGCAGGTAGAAACGCAGTAGTCTATGAACGTCCAACTGATGAAGAATGTATTCTGCCTTATTGTCGTACTTGGGAAAGAATACTGGTAGGTCAGTAGATTGAATGAGGTTAGATTCTGAGCGTACTTTGGGTAAAAGTATGGATTTGTCCAGAGTGACACACTATCATTCTGAAACAGCATGTATGGAGGTTTAATGGACAAGGCTTGCCTCCCAGATGGTCTGTCCATTTTTATGTGGTAGTACGCATCCTGAAGGTCTATGGAGCACATCCAATTGTCTTTTCCCAGAAAAGGAAGGATTGACTGTAATGTGACCATCTGGAACTTCAGTTTTTTTTACTGATTTGTTTAACGTGCTGAGATTCAAACTTGGTCTCCAGTCCCCTGTTTTCTTTGGAACTAAAAAGAATCTTGAGTAAATCCTGGATCCTATCTGGTCTGCGGGGACTGGTTGGATGGCTCTTTTGTTCTAGCAACTTTTGCATTTTGGTTGTTGCCCGATTCCTGTGACTGGGTGGAACGTCCAGAATTCTTCTCATGGTTGGGGGAGGATTGGAAAAGGGAAGAGAGCAACCTCTGGACGTGATGCCTTGTACCCAGTTGTCTTTTGTTATTTTTAGCCAGGCGTCTGGGCACAAAGACAAGCGCCCCCTGACTGCCTCCAGAGTGTGACAGTCGGGCTTCCGTTCAGGAACGCTGGAAGGGCTTGCCAAAGAAGAATTACCGGTCGCCCTGATTTTATGGACCCCCTCTGCCGAATGGCCAGCATCTTCCATTATTACCCCCTCCTGTGCCCCCCGGAGGGGGGTTTGCCACATGTCTTGAAAGGCTCTCTAGGATTTACGAAACTGCATCTTTCCACCATTTTGACCCTTAGGATAGGGTCTTGAAGGAGTAGAAAAATGGACTCCAATGGCAGAGAGTCTTCCCTTCCTGCTGACATCTGGTCAGTGTTTCTTTAACTTTGGGCCCAAAAAGTGACGAGCCATCAAAAGGGGTGTTGATGAAAGATGACTTGAAAGGTTCCACAAATGAACACAAGCGCATCCAGGAATTTCTGCTAAGGACAATTCCAGAACTCGATGATCTGCTTGCTCCATCGGCTGCATACAAGATAAGCCTAATGGAAGTGCTGACAAATGAGTTTAGGGTGGAGGGCTGGGAAGTTACCTTATCCAAGACTCACACAGCTACATTGCCTTGGAGAGCATCTCCAAGCTCCTTTAGGAGAGCTCTCTGTAACCTTGTAAAGTCAGTTAGGTAATTCAGGGACCGCAGTGTAAAGGTCGCTGAGGAGAACATGCACTTCCCGTACCTGTCCATCATACGACACTCCTTATTCGGTGGATGGACAGATGTGGACGTCTCAAATAACTCCTTTTTGGTGGCTGCTGTCGGCACCACCATAGCATCTACAGGCACTCCTTTAGTCAAAGATTTTTGTCTTCTGGTGCAGTAATAAATTTTTTAGGCCTCCTAGGGACAGGATCCACTGTATCTGGAGACCCCCTCGCCTTTCGACAAACCAATTCCATGGGTTGGTTGAAAGGCGGAGAAACCCAAGAGGTGGAAGGTCGAGAACCAAAAGCCTTTATGTACACAGACTCCTCATCAGAAGGGTTAGTGGCATTCTAGCTGCCTCTCTACTTAAGGACTTTCAAGAGGTCTGAAAATGAGACATCTTCAGAAGGTGACAGTGGGGCCCCCATTGATTCATCGAACTCAGTGTCTGATGTCAATGACTTCAGGGGAGTCCAGGTGTTTCTTCTTACATAACCTCTTTCGGGGCACCTCCTCAGATGGGTAGGTTCCCGAAGAGAAGGGTTCGCCCTGTGGGGCCTCATGAGGCTCTGGATTTCTACACTGTGGCCCAGACTGGGCAAAGGCTGGAACCAAAGCCCTGGGGGGGGAATGGTAGGGTCTGATAAACTGGATTCCCGTGAGGACAAAGCTCTCCTTATGACCACAAAGGTCCCTCTCCCATGACCCGAGGAGAACTCCGGCTCTGAGGAACCAGAAGTACCCCCCCCCCCCCAGCCACGAGAGACAGCCCTGAGGTCAAAGTAGGAGCCAAACTCATCCAAGCAGAAGCTTCGAGAGGTAAAGTTGGAACCGATAAAAACCCCCCTCCGGAGCTGACCAGAAAGTGTCGGCCCCAAGACAACTCAGTTGATGCCGAGGTAGTCCGAACGGTAGGAGCCAAAGAAACCGAAGTTGGTCTCGGCTCCGTGAGCTCCACAACTATCAGCTCAACACATTCTGGCTCCAAAGCCACCATAGGGGTTGGAGTAGGAATCGAGGTAGGGAGAACTGGTATAGTCGGATCCGAAGCCTGACTGGTCAGTTCCGACAAGATTTTTGATAGAGATGGTGTCCTCCAAAGCGTCTGGACCAAGAGACCCATATTTAAATTCGACCAAGCGACCGATATCTAAATCCGACAGACTTCTGGAAGAAAGAGAGGATGGTGCCAGTGATGCCACAGACTGTAGAACTGGGATCTGAGTGTAGGAGACACTGGATCTAAAACAGGTGATTGGCTCCTAACTCTAACTACCATCAGCCCAGACAAAGATGGAGCCGAGGTAGAAGTCTGAGTAAAGGTTGTCTGTTCCCTCCGAACCATCTGATGAGGCATGAGACTGTCTCTTTGAGCCTTTGTCAGACATAGATAAAGGTGAAGAGGTCTTTTTTAAGGAGTTTGACCTTTTCCCAAATCCCCTGTATAGGAAAACTTTAATAAACCCTTCAGAATCAACTTGTTCTTTCGCTCTTGTAACACCCTCGAGCTGAATGACAAATGGAAAGTACAGTTGTGTACCTACTATAAATGTAGATGTTCGAGTGTATTCACTGTTTAGTCATTACACTTGGGTTATCCTGCTGGCAGGCTACCCGCAGTCGGCCTGAATTCCAAAGTCTTGGTCCGGCATCGGTTGCTGTCGCCTCTTCCCTGACGTCAGTGCGCCAGGGGTATAAAAGATGCAGCCGACGCCATTTTCTTCAGTGTTTCTTGCCCCAGATGTCAGGTGCCCCCAAAAGGGTAGGCTAAAATAATGACAATAAGTATGCATGCACTAAAGTAAACATTTTCTTCATCTACAAGCAAATCCACTACATAGGTTGTATAGAATAGAGAAGTACAGATAAGTCCCAGCAAAGAAAAGGGGGATGCTGGGTGGGTAACCTGGACTGCAACAGAGAACACACTCGAACATCTACATTTATGGTAGGCACACAACTGTACTATGTTCATTGTGTTTCACTGTTGCAGTCATTACACTTGGGTTGAATCCCAAAGCTGAAGTTGGGTGGCTGGGTCTAAATAGGATTAGGAGAGGCTATAAGGCCCTGCAGAACTGCAGTGGCAAAGCCTGCTCTGGATTTAGAGTAGAGAGGTAAGTGGTAGTGCCTTGTAAAAGTGTGCACTGAACTCCAAGTTGCAGCCTCTAAAATGTCTTTGGTTGGTACTCCTCTGAGGAAGTCTGCTGACATGGCTGCTGCTCTGGTTGAATGTGGCCTAATGCCCTTAGGCACTGATTTGTCATGTTGTGAATAGCAGACACGAATGCAGTGGCCTATCCATTTTGAAATAGTCTGCTTTGAGATGGCCTTTCCTTGTGATCCTGCAGCATATGCCACTAAGAGTTGCTCAGTCTTTCTGAAAGCTTTAGTTCTGTCCAAGTAGAAGCATAGCTGTCTGTGTATGTCCAAAGAATGCAGGAGTCTCTCACCCTTATTCTGTGGGTTTGGATAAAAAGTAGGCAAATGAATGGTTTGGTTAAGGGTCATGCTGGACACTACCTTAGGCATAAATGTTGGGTTTGTCCTCAGAGAAACCCTGTCTGGATGGAAAATGATAAAACGTTCCACAGCCATGAGTGCCTGTAACTCTGAGACTCTTCTTGCAGAGGTTATTGCTAGGAGCAGAGCTGTTTTCCATGATAAGAAGTTTATCTCAGCTGTATTGGCTGGCTCAAGAGGAGGCAGTGTGAGTTTTTCCAGGACATAATTGAGGTCCCATGCAGGTATTGGTGCTCTCCTTGGAGGTCTTATGTTTTTGGCCCCTCAGAGGTGCTGCCTTAGCAATGGATGAGAAAAAATAGGTGGTTTCGTATTGTAATGAGCTGAAATGGCAGAGGCATGGATTTTAAATGATGAAAAAGATAGGCCTTTGTCCAGCATCTCCATTAAGTATTGTAAAATCTGAGGAATATTTGGTACAAGCGTGTCAATTCCTTGTGCCTGGCTCCAAGCACAGAATCTCTTCCATTTTTCTGCATACGATTTTCTGGTACTGGGCTTCCTGGCCTCCAAAATAACATCCATCACTGCTTTAGAAAGAAGTGTGTTCTGGATGGCTACATTATCCGCCATGCTGCCAGATTTAGGGTCCTGAGTTGGCTGTGCAGGATCTGATTGTTTCGTTGGGTCAGTAAGTGAGGAATTAGAGATAATGTCCAGGCTGGGCCTTGAGACAAGCTCTTTAGGACTGGGTACCAGTGCTGGCAGGGCCAGTCTGGGGCAATCAGAATCATTTTTGGCTTCTATTGTCTGACCTTTAGGAGTACCTTGGGGAGGAGAGGCAGAGACATATACTGTTAGGGTTTTCCAGCTGAATGATAGAGCATCCACTTTCCATGTCCTTGTGCAGAATCTCTGTAGTTGGCAGTTGTGAGGGGAGGCAAATAGATCTATATCTGGGCATCCCCATTTCGTTATCATGCTGAAGACTTGTGGATCCAGTTTCCACTCGTGGGGATCCATGAGGTTTCTGCTTAGTTCGTCTGCCAGAGTATTTATCTTTCCTGGCAGGAATTGTGCTTGCAGATGTACTTGGTAAGTCAATGCTGTGTCCCACAAAGTCATGGCTAGTCTGCAGAGGGGATAGGAATGTGTGCCTCCATGGTTGTTTATGTACATGACTGTAGTATTGTCTATCAGCAGTTGTCCTGGATGACGCAGATCCTTGAAGGCTGTCAGGGCATTTTGAACAGCTGGCATTGCTTTCTGATTGATATGAAGATGCATTTGGCTTGCGGACCATGTGCCCTGAATACATTTTCCTGCCATGTGTGCCCCCCAGGCATAGTCTGATGCATCTGTTCTTAATGTCTGCCTGTCTGTGGGTAAAGTGAATGGCTGTCCCTTGTTGTGGTGACAGGCCTGTGCCCACCATCAAAACTCCTGTTGCTGGCAGGGAATGAGGGTAATTAATGTTTCAAGGCTGTGGCAATGTTGAGTCCAAACACTTTTTAGATACCATTGTAGTTTCCTCATATGTAGTCTTGCATATGGAATTAGCAGAATGCAGGATGCCATGAAACCCAAAGCCTGCAGAATTTTTCTTGCAGATAACTGGGTCTTTGTTGCCAACATTTTGAAGTAAGAAGTCAGTTGCCTTTGTTTGTCTGGCGTGAGATAAACCATCTGGGCAGTTGTATTTAAGCTTGCACCCAGGAATATTATCTCTTGAGAGGGTACTAGTTTTGATTTCTTTTCGTTTACTGTGTACCCTAGGCAAATTAGTAATCTTTTTACAAACGCCAGATGCTTTAGTAGAATGTCCTTGTTCTCTGCTTGAATTAGGCAGTCGTCCAAGTAAGGATATATTTGAATTCCTCTTTGTCTGCAAAATGCGATTACTTGTGCCAGGCATTTTGTGAAGACCCTGGGAGCAGTAGATAAGCCAAAGGGCAGTGCAGAGAATTGGTAGTGCATTGAGCCAGCTATGAATCTGAGGTATCTTCTGCAAAACTGTCTGATTGGGACATGCAGGTATGCCTCTTTTAGGTCCAATGTTACAAGCCAAGCCTCCTTGCCCAGCATGGGCAGAAGTTGTTGCAGAGTCAACATTCTGAATTTTGTAATGTACAGAAATGTGTTTAGAATAGACAGGTCGAGTATTGGTCTCCAGGCTTTGTCCTTTCTGGGTACCAAGAAAAGTCTTGAGTAAAATCCTTGCCCCTGCTCTTGCTGCAGCACTCGCTGAATAGCCCTCATGTCCATGAGAGATGAAACTTGTTTTTGTGCCTCTGCCCATTGACTGAGTGGCAGGTCTGGCATACCTTCTGACCTTGGCAGGGTGTGAAAATGGAACCTGTAGCCCTGTGACACTATATTCAAGACCCATTTGTCCTGGGTGATCATGTGCCAATTTTGTGAAAAAAAGTGCTAGTTTTCCCCCTAAGGGAGCTGACAAAAGATAAGTGCTTGGTGCTGGCAGAAGAAAGTCATTGGGACTGCTTCCTGTACGGCTGAGATTTGTCTTCTCCGCTTTTGGAGGTAGAAGCACCCCCACTGTTTTGACCTTTATGAGCCTTGGGGCTGGGATTTGCCTCTGGGGCGTCTGTATCTGTCTCTTTGTGGCCTGTCTGACACTGGAAAGGACCAATTCTTTGAAGGCCAGTTCCTGCTAAATCTGGGTGGCTGTACCTGTAAGAAATCCTTAACTGTCTGCATAGACTTCGCTTTGTCCTCCATTTTCTTCAATACCTCTTCTGCTTTAACACCAAACAAAGTATCATGCTGTAGTGGAGCATCTAATAATTTTGCTTTAACATGATCAAGCAGACTCTACAGTTCCCTACAAAACGGTGTCTACAGGACTGCAATCAGTTTCTCTCAACATTTAAACAGATTGAACTCTACAGTTCCCTACAAAACAGTGTCTACAGGACTGCAATCAGTTTCTCTCAACATTTAAACAGAGAAGGTTGCACACACAAAAAGCAATTGTTAAGCTTTCACTTACAGTGCTTTGTAATTAAGCAGGTCACCATATTGGTCAGCCATAGGGCTCTGTTTCTACTTGAGTGGTTGCCTCCTTCCCCTGTAACTGAAGTAAATTGACTCCTACATTAAGAGCTGTAATACTTACCTTATAACTTTAGGACACCTAAGGAAACCTTGTAAACTGCAACAGCCTGACATTTGAACAAGTAACCCTTGTAAAAATTCCCAAAATTGTATACCGTTGGTCTGTCTTTCCTGCTAAACGTAAGTGAAATTACAGTGCTGAGTGCAAGTAACATTAAAATTGAAGTACTGAGTGCAAATAACAGTGCTGAGTGCAGATTTTAGGCCCTTACATAGGTTCATAGGTTCATAGGTTAGTACTAGGCTAACTGCCCTTGCGAGCCATTTTAAGCCTAGCCAATTATCCCTTGTGAGATTCAAACCCTGCACCTTGTGTTTGTAAGGCAAACACCTTAACCATTAGGCCACCCTCCCAACCCCATACATTCAACGTATCTCTGGTGTGGTGTCTTGAGTCAATCAGGGTATTCCCTGTAACCACTCCTACTGCCTTCTCTTTTCCCCAACCCCCTCTTTCCTCAAACAGATTAAACTGCTACAATTCAGTACAGGCATCATTTTCAAATCTAGGTGCTTAGGATTTCCCTCTCTCTTCCCCCCTTGGCTGACCTGGTGTGACTTACTGTAAGTTTCTTCATTGTATGGATCTTTTATTGTTTTTTGTGTAACAATGTCATGATGCTAAATTCTGATTCTGCACAGACTGCTCTATTTTTTTCAGAGGCTCTATAAGTAGCTAGTGACTTTACTGAATTTCTGTGGTAATATTTGTGTTTAAACTGAACCTGTACCTAGAGAAAGTATATAATCAGAGCTCCTCCTTGCTGCATGTGTTTTTTAATGTTTAAATTGCACACACACATTGAAGAAGTGCTTTTATGACTTGAATAACTTGGGCTAGCTATACCTGAAGTGCTTTTACTGGCAATTTTCCAGTTGTACAATTGTGAACAATTGATTTAGTTTTTCTGGTATATCTTTAAAATCTGGCACGTGTTTATTTACTGCCTTGCTCTCTTTCTTAGGTTTCTTAGCTATAAATCTTAGTTCATTCTGAAGTATGCTACTTTACCCCCCCACCAAACCTTTCTGAATGCATTATCATATAATAACTGCCTGTTGTTGCCTTCATGCTTACCCTAGAATCTCTGCTTTTCTCTTTTCCTAGTTGAACTCTACAGTTCCCTACAAAACAGTGTCTACAGGACTGCAATCAGTTTCTCTCAACATTTAAATAGAGTAGGTTGCACACACAAAAAGCATTTGTTAAGCTTTCACTTACAGTGCTTTGTAATTAAGCAGGTCACCATATTGGTCAGCCATAGGGCTCTTTGTTTCTACTTGAGTGGTTGCCTCCTTCCCCTGTAACTGAAGTAAATTGACTCTTACATTAAGAGCTGTAATACTTACCTTATAGCTTTAGGACACCTTAGGAAACCTTGTAAACTGCAACAGCCCCTGTACGTTAGCCCTTGCTACGCTCGGGCGCTCTTCACTCCCCCTTCCCTGCCCCCAATTCCCTCCCGCCCCCAGTACCTCTAAATTTATAGTACTATAGCCACTCTCCCACTTTTTAGATCCTATCTGCTTTCATCTGGGATAATTCCACCCACCCCCATTCTACCACCTACATTTTATTAGCTTTCATCTGGCATTCTCCCATCCCCCTTCCAGTACCTTTACCTCACCACTCTATCTTCTGGTGTTGCATCACCAGGTAAAACAGTTCCTTAACTCACTAGCTGAATCACAGATAATGATATACTCCTCTTTACTACCCCTCTTGTTCACACCATACCTCCTTACCTTGTATGAAAACCAGTTTCTCACGGGATTTCAGGTCCCAAAAGGCCATACTATCACACCAGCTGTAAATCCTTCCACCTTCAACCATACTTACAGTACCAGATCCTATCCAACATCTTGTTCAGTCTATCAACATCTCAACCCCAGGCACATTAGCTCTAGATCTAAACACTACCACAAACTAATAAACAAATTCCTGAAGTTCATCACCAAGTATAGACTCAACCTAATACTTGGTGGTGATATTCACCAACCCTGGCCCACTCACTTCAGATACACATACCCCTCTACTTGCAATCTAAGCTACAAACCTACAATTAATAGGCCAACTAACTCTCTCCTAGTCTGTCATCTCAATATTAGAAGCATTAATAACAAGGTACATGAACTGCATGCACTTCTGGATGTCCACTCCCCTGAGATTCTCTGTTTATCTGAAACCTGGTTAAAACCTAACACTAAAGACAATGAAGTGTTACCACCTGGGTACAACATACACAGGCTGGATCGTGCTTTGAGGAAGGGGGGTGGGGTAGCTGTACTCTCTAAATCTGAGTTGAATGTTACCATAGATGTAATACAACCACCTCAGATTAATAACTCAGAGATTCTTGCCACAAAATTGCAACTTAATAAAAATAAATGCATTAATATCATCTGTATGTACATTCCCCCCAGGTAACAATATATCTACATTTAAAGATATCCTGCACTGGCTATCATGTCACTACCCCCAAGAAACCCTACTACTTGGAGATTTTAACAGACTGGGGCACCTGTTCCTCAGAATCCCCAACCACCCATATTAGCCTGCATGCATTTACACAAATCATATCCACCCCTACCAGGATAGGTAAACCCAACCAAAAAGAAAGTATACTTGACTGGGTACTCTTAAATAGTCACCCCCAACTGTACACCTCTGGTACCCTGCTTAATGGCCTAAGCGATCACCTTCTCACATATGTAATTAAGCACAAAACCATTAATTCCCAACAACCCTTACTCAGAAAGGTTAGAAACAATAAAAACTATGACCATGCCAAATTCCAACAAGAACTAAACTCATGTAATTGGTCTACTCTAAAACACCTCCCCTTAGAGGAAGCAGTAACATACTTTAACAACAAATTCCTTGAGATCCTTGACTTGCATGCACCTGTTCGTTCAAAGAGAACCAAAGCAAAAACTGTGCCATGGCTTTCTATAGTCTAAACTCAAAATTACCCTTAGAAACAAAGCATGGGCTTTCTGGCGTTCTTCTAAAAACCCTCAGGATCACATTAAATACAGGCAATCCAGGAACGAAACCAAAAAAATCAATTTTACAAGACAAAAAACAATACTACTGTAATTTACAGACAGTAAATCAAAATAACCCTCAGAAGTTTTGGGCAGGTTTAAATAATCTACTACATCCTGGACAAACTTCAACCCCAGTCCCTGCTGCTACTATTGATAAAACCCCTGAAGATGTTTCTGATAGTTTTAACTAATTCTTTACTGAGACAATTCAAGCCCTAGCTAGCCAACTACCTCCTAGCTCCCCTGGTCCTGAAAGTAGCACCCCTAGAAACCTTCTCGCGTTTAGCTTCCAACCAGTCGCCACTTCACTTATCCGTACCTTGATCAAAAAATTAAAACCCACTACACTTTCTGCTGATCAACTCCCTGCAGAGTACGTACAAAAATCAGCTGATGCTATTGCTTACCCAGTCTCAATACCAATCAACTGAACCATAGTAGAAGCTAAAATTCCCACCATCTGGAAAATATCCTATGTAATTACACTTGACAAAGGAGGCAGCTCTACTGAATTCTCCAATTATTGGCCAATAGCTATACTCTCTCCACTTGCAAAGATTATGGAAAAATGTATTCATAGACAACTCATGCACCACCTAATCAGAATCACTTTACGGCAGACACTCAGCATGGCTTCCGTCCTCATCACAGCACTACTTCAGCCCTCCAAGCCTTTACCAACACCATAAACCATAATTGCAACAATAATTATATATCCTCAGCCCTCTTTTTGGATCTTTCCAAGGCATTCGATATGGTTGATCACCAACTTTTAATCCACACCCTGCAAACATTCTGTCTAGATACTGGAGCCCTCCAATGGTTTCAATCCTACCTGAATGGTCGACAGCAGGCTGTCCTCTGGCAGAGCAAACTCTCTAACCTTCTACCTAACACCCTTGGAGTACCACAAGGCTCTATACTAGGGCCCTTGCTGTTCTCCATCTTCATTAACGACCTTTATACTGTCATCCCAAAAGTCAGCTGTATCCAATATGCGGATGACTACTCTGATTTGCTCAGCCACATCTCCAGTAGAGTTATGGTCAGCTACCCCGACCACCTTTAATACAATAGAAAACTGGCTTTCTGAACATCGTCTGATCCTAAATCCCAAAAAAACTAAAATGCTGTTATTCTCACCAACACGTAGGTCTACCGCTTTCACCTTTACCATAAAATCAAATGATGGCACAATAATCTCCCCTGACCCATCTACAAAACTATTAGGTGTCATCATAAACAATAATCTAAAATTTGACCTACATGTTAACCAAACTATCAAAATCATCAATAAAAAACTAGGGTCACATTACAGAATAAAAGCCTTCCTAACCCCTCCAGCTAAAATTGTCATAGCTCGGTCTCACCTTCTTTCAACCCTTCTGTATGCATCACCTCTACTCTCGAATTTAAGCAAGACTGTCCTTAAACTCTCAATTTGCTACAACCACATTTGCCACTGGGCTGCCTTTTAGGACACATCATTGCATCAATCTAAATCAGCTTAGGTGGCTTGAACTACCCAGCCTAATCCAGTATAACCAACTGATTATGGCCTATAAAATCCTCTATAATCCGGATAATACTCCTGCACTTAAAAATATTATCACCCCCTATAACAATCCTAGACCACTTTGATCCTCTAACAAACTAATTCAGACTAGCAAAATTAATAACACAGCCGGTGATTCTCTTTTTGCAAACTCTGTTAAGTAGATCCTGGAACTCTCTTCCAGCTGATATTACCTTACTTTCCACCTTAGGTCAACTTAAAACTAGACTCAAACAACTTTGTCACTTAACTAGCTATGTCAATGTATCAAGCCTGGCTAACTCTCTCTAGAATGTGTAAAAATCTGTTAACCAGTTTACTGTGCAATTTAATTTAATCCTGACTTGTGCTCAGGATTAACTGTAACCTGTGGAACTTGTTTAACTTGCTTACTTATGTAATCTCTGTAAATAGTCTGTTTTTAATATGTAATGCTGGTATTATGTAATGCTGTATCTGCTTAACCTTGGAGCTTTTCTCCCCGGGCCTCTGCTGAGAATGGACATACATGCAGTCGGACTATCCCGGTCAACAAATGTAAAATAAATAAAATAAAGATTCTGTTCCTTTAACTAAGCATGCTTCCTAATGACAGTACCCATAACAGCGGCCCTGCAGGAGGCCTCCAGAGAGTCAAAACCACATTGCAAAGTATGCTTTCCCACTTGTTCAGCTGCATGCAATAAATCCTGCATTTCTTTGTTTTCTACACATTCAGAATTTGTCAACATTTTCTGTTTAAGCAGTGACATTAAGTATTGCTGATATTTAAGCATATGAAACTGACAATTTAAAGCTCTTATAGCCAAGGTAGCAGAAGTATAATTTTTCCCCATCTGTCCAGTGCCCTTGAATCCCTGTCTGAGGGGATAGGGTTTTTTGCAGTGGAAGCCTTGACCCCTTTGGGACCCTGAGATATAGTTTCTGGGTCAGCAGCAGGGTTTTTAGAAAGAAATTTATAGGAATCTGGAACCCTGTAGTATCTGTCTGGCTTAACAGGTGCTGGAGGTAGAGAGCCTGGAGACATGCCAGACTCTTGAATATATCATCTACAATGTCTAAAACAGGAGGAATAGCAAGAGGCCTGTGCTGAGGAAGTAAAAGGAAGTCTCTAAGCCTTTTCTTAGATTCTGAGTAGTCTTGGCTATCCCAGTGGAAGTGCTCCCTCATGGTATGCAGGGTTTCCCCAAAAGAATAATCCTCAGGAGGAGAGGCTGAAGGGATAGATTCTTCAGCATCAGAATCCTCATAGGAAGGAAAAGAGTATTCCTGTTCAGAAGAGGAATCAGAGGAAATGGAAACCTGATCTGAAGATTAATTTTCTGTCTCTTGCCTAGGCCTCTTATCAGGAGGGGGATAAGAGCCCCTGATCAAAGTAATTAGGTCTTCGGCCATTTGAGCATCTGTTTTTAGGCATGGAGGCCTGTCCATGGGATTGCTGTATTTGTTTCTTTGTCTTTAGTGGAGCTTTAGTCTTTGCCTTTGAAGCTGAAGTCGGTTTTACATATAACTGTGTAGGCCTGAAAACACCCTCAGAAGCCGATGCCTGCTCAGCGGCTCCGGACCCATCTGAAGGGATATTTTCCAACTGTACAATACCTTGAGTTTCCTGTGGCCTAGTCGGCTCCACGTGGGAGTCAGAAGCAGCCTACGGCTCTGAGGTAGCGGGCGTCAGGGGCTGCGAAAACGCCTCACTGAGAACCGGCGAATGGCTTAGAAGAAGCCTCATTGTCAGTTTTGGACCTCGGATGGCTGTCCTTTTCCTTGCGTTTCTTGTGAACTGCGGTAGTCGGATGGCTATCCGAAGACATCGTGTAATTAAATCTTAGGCCAAAGAAGTGAACTGCAAAATTGTGCCGACGCTTAATAGTGCGTTGGTTAAATCAAGCACAAAACCTAAAATTAGCGACGTCGTGATCAGGGCCTAAGCAAGGAATACAATAAGAATGGAAATCCTTTTGAGGTATTTGCTTCCCACAAGAAATACAATTATTAACTTTTTCTGACATCGGTCTGGAACAAAAAAAAAGTTTCCCCAACGGGGTACTTAGCTTTAAATGAAGACTTCGGATCTGAAATTCGAACACAAAAATCTCAGGAGTCGGCCGACCGACACTTGCAAACTGCTTTTTCTTTGGGCACTGCGCGGCAAGAAAGACTGAAGAAAATGGCGTCGGATGCATCTTTTATACCCCTGGCGCACTGACATCAGGGAAGAGGAGACATCGACTGACGCCAGACCAAGACTTTGGAATTCAGGCCGACTGTGGGTAGCCTGCCAGCAGGATAACCCAAGTGTAATGACTGCAACAATGAAACAAGATGAACATCAACTTTCCTGCAAATGCAGGGCTCTTAAACTATACTCATTCAATATAACCATCCGTAATAGACATCTTTTGTGAGCATTTTGGACATTTTAAATCCTGAGACCTTGGTCTCCTTAGAATCTTTTGTTTGTTTACTAACCATTACCACTAACCATTACCAACAAAAAGCAGGATCAACCAAAGATATAAGCCTTCTAATTTAAACAGGCTGTCAGCTCTTCAAGAAAAAGGGAGCACAATTCACAGTACTACACTAAAAAGCAACGTCAACAACTACAATGTGAAAATGATGACAACCCTCTAATGAAAACGGGTTGACAACAAAAGCTACCTAAACTATATGAGTGTGTGTGTGTGTGTGTGTGTGTGTGTGTGTGTGTGTGTGTGTGTGTATATATATATATACATATACACACATATACACGCGATTCACACTAACAGATATAGAAAAAAAGAACACAGATTATAGTCCCCTGCTAATAATGGGCAAATCTTATGAATACTGGCACACACAGTAAAGCCTCAAAACACGGCTATTGAAGGAAAAAAGTTATAAGGCAAAATACACACATGCCTTAAAACACGGCTACAAGTTTAAGATTAATTTACCAGTTTAGGTTAATAACTCGAAAAAACAGTTCTCATAATTCACTACAATTAGCTAGTAAACGTCTTCTAATCTTAGGTAACCACGAAGAAAAATAAGAAGTTATGTACCTACCATAACGTTCCATGTTAGTTGTCTTTTTCTCGCCTTCTTTCTTGCTGGATGGGTTCGGAGCCAAACCTCGGCTCCGACTCGGCCAATACTAAAGCTTGAGAGCTAATTCCACCGGCTCGAGGCTCTCCTATATCCCACAATGCTAGGCGGTAACTACTCAGATCTCATTTGATAACTAAACCAAGCAGTTCTGGTCTCCATAGTATGGAGGAAAAAAGAACCCACCTCTATATAAACCTGAATGTAAGCTACACAAACATAAAAGGGGGAATAGAGGTGATAGAACATGTGGGAAGGAAGATCCCAAAATTTCCTATCGGTCTGTCCAGGCTAGGGGGAAGAAGGGTGGGACGCAAGAAAGAAGGCGAGAAGAAGACAACTAGCATGGAACGTTATGGTAGGTACATAACTTCTTAATGTTAAGTTGTCAATCTCGCCTTCATTCTTGCTGGATGGGACTGCGTCCCTAGCACCTTATTCCGGGTGGCCTATCGGAACAGACTCTTGAGAACAGTGGAACCAAAGCTGGCACGGTTTCTGGAGGCCATATCCAATTTGTAATGTAAAATGAAGGTATGAGGAGAAGCCCAAGTGGCTGCTGCACAAATGGAATCTATAGGCAGCCTGTCCTGAAAAGCTACAGATGTAGCTAATGCCCTAGTTGAATGAGCTCTAGGTCTTGAAGGCAGTTTTTGATGTCTGATTTCATAGATGAAGGTAATTATAGAGGTAAGCCATCTTGAAAGGAACACCTTAGTAACTGGAAGGCCCAATTTCCCTTCCGCATAAGACAAGAAAAGTTGATCAGATTTCCTGAACTGTTTAGTCCTGTCTAAATAATATCTAAGTTGGCGGTGAACATCTAGAAAATGTAACTTTTGTTCCGACCTGTTGGAATAGTCAGGGAAAAATACTGGGCGATCAATCGTTTGGTTCAGATTTGTCTCAGAGGAAACTTTAGGTAGGAAGGATGGATTAGTCCGGAGGGACACCCTATCTTTGTGGAAAACTAAGTAAGGAGGACGACTGCACAGAGCATGAAGTTCAGATACCCTTCTAGCTGAAGTTATGGCCACTAGAAAAAGTGTTTTCCATGAGAGCAGCTTAAGAGGGCATGAAGCCGCTGGTTTGAAGGGGGGGGGAGGATCAAGGATGCCAGAACCAAATTCAAAGTCCCATTGAGGTGGGGGATCTTTGATTGGGGGCTTGCGCAGAAAAACACCTCTTAAAAAGGCTTTCCAGAGCTTATAGGACATGATACTGGAGTCTGAGACTCCTACGTGAAAATTAGATATAGCAGCTAGTTGTACTCTAATGGTAGATGAAGAAGAGCCTAAATGGAAGAGCTCTCCCAGAAAGTCTAGGATAGACTGGATAGGTGCAGTGAAGGGGTCTATATTCTTTGATGCTGCCCAGAAGGAAAAACGTTTTCATTTACTATTATAAATCTTCCTGGTAGAAGATTTGTGAGAGGCTATCAGGATGTTCCGGACCGAATGAGAGATTAAGGGAAGCCTGGCTAGGGTAGGAATTGGAGAAACCATGCTGTTAGGTTGAGAGAATGGAGTGGTGCAGCTGGCCCGACTGGTGGGTCCAACAGATCTGGCACCGGGTCCAGATGCCAAGGCTGCTCCAATAGGTAATGATGGAGGAACGGAAACCATATCTGTCGAGGCTAGTAAGGGGCAATGAGGATCATTGTAACTCTCAAGGCGATAGCTTTCTGAATTAATTGAGATATCAGTGGAAAAGGGGGAAAAGCATACAGAAGTCCCCGGGGCCAATCGTGGAGTAGTGTGTCTCTGGTGGGATGGTCTGGTAACGGGAAGAGAGTGAAGTCGTCGTGACACTTGCTGTTTTGGGGAGTAGCAAAACAATCGCAGCAAGGCTGGCCCCATCTTTGGAAGACTTCTTCCAGCACTGATTTCTTCAGAGACCACTCGTGGGGCATCAGAATGGCCCTGCTCAACTTGTCCGCAATCACGTTGGACTTCCCGGGAATGTGCGTTGCTATCAGAAAACGCTGAGAAGAAATCGCCCACTGCCAAAGTCTGAGTGCCTCTCGACAAAAGGGGTAGGATCTGGTTCCGCCCTGTTTGTTGATGTACCACACTACGGACATGTTGTCCGTTTGAATTGCAATAGTCCCCGTGGGAAGAGAGTCCTGAAGGGCTTGCAACGCTAAAAGCACTGCTCTCATCTCTAAGACATTTATGTGCAAGTGGCACTCAAAAGGTTGCCACGTGCCCTGGACTGTCCTGCCCTGATAATGCCCTCCCCACCCGATCAGGGAGGTGTCCGTTGTCACCGTGGCGACTGGGGGTGAAGGAACGAAAGGTCTGCCTTGGAGAACTTGAGGTGATGTGATCCACCAAGACAGGTGATTCTTGCATGATTGAGTTATTAATATGATGTGAGACATCGGGAGCTGTTGGAAGGACCATTGAGTAAACAGCATCCATTGGAGGATCCTCATGTGGAAACGAGCTAAGGGGAGAAGGGTGATAGTAGCTGCCATGAGTCCTAATACCTTCAAGACTACCCTGGCTTTGACCTTGTTGCATTGTAGTAGAAGGTAAACTTGTTTGCGGATATCTAACACTCTTTGCTCTGTAAGTCTGGCGGAAAGATTGAGTGCGTCTAAGGTGGTGCCTATAAAGGTAATAGATTGACAAGGCAGATTTTTCGAAATTTATTGAAATGCCTAGAGCTTGGCAAGTTTGGCTGGTGAAGTCTCTGGCTAGAAGCAGTTGATGTCTGGTGGTGGCAGTAAGGAGCCAGTCGTCTAAATATGGAAACACCTGGAATCCTTGACGTCTCAAGTGAGCCGCGGCCACTGCCATGCATTTGGTAAACACTCGGGGGGGCTGTAGTGAGACAAAAGGGCAGGGCTCTGAAATGGTAGTGACTGGCTCCCAGCCTGAAGCGGAGAAACCTCCTGGAGCATCTGTGCATTTTGATATGTAGTACGCATCCTGAAGGTCTATCGAACACATCCAATTGTCCTGACCCAAGAAGGGTAGAATGGACTGTAGCGTGACCATCCGGAATTTTGTTTTTTTGATATAACTGTTTAAATTGCTGAGATCCAGTATAGGTCTCCAGTCCCCTGTTTTTTCTGGTACCAAAAAGAATTTGGAGTAGATTCAGGAACCTTGCTGGTCCGCTGGGACTGATTGGATAGCTCTTTTTGATAGCAGCTTTGATATTTCTAGTGCTGCTTGTTCCCTTAGACTTGGTGGAACGTCTGGAAGGGATCCTTTCGGTTGGGAAGGGGTGTGAATAAAGGGAATTTTGTAACCCTCAGATATGATTGACTGTACCCATTTGTCTTGGGTGAGGGAAAGCCAGGCTTTTGGGTACAGTGATAATCTTCCCTCGACTGCCTCCGAAGGTGGACAGCCGGGGCAGCTCCTCAGGGATGCTGAAAGGGTTTATCAGAGAAAGTTTCGCTGCTACCCTGGTTTTGCGGACCTCCTCTGCCTCTAGGGCGGCGTCTATTGTTATTCCCCCCTCTGCCTCTAGAGGGGAATCGACCTTGTGCGTCAGATGAGACTCCCTGAGGCTTGCGGAACCACATTTTTCCTCCCCTCTGACCTTTTGGATAAGGTCTAGAATGGGTAGAAAAACTGACTCACACAGCAGAGAGAGTCTTACCTTCCACCTCGCACCTAGTCAAGGAATTGGTGAAGGACGCCTTGAAAGGGTCCGCAAAATTGCAAAGCCGCATCCAGGCGTGACGTTGTAAAGTTACACCTGTGCCTGCGGCCCTACTCGCCCCATCAGCAGCATATGAGATAAGCCGCATGGAGGAGTTAATCGAATTCAGGGTTGCCAACTGGGAGTTCATTTTGTCTTGGAACCCCTCAGCTGTTGGATCCTGCATAGCCTCACCCATATCTCTGAGCAAATCTCTCTGGAGACGGGTGAAGTGACACAAGTAGTTCAGCGACCGCATTGAGAAGGTCGCTGAGGAAAACATCCGCTTACCGTACCTGTCCATGGTCCTAGACTCCTTATTAGGAGGATGGACAGGTACCGAAGGATCGGCTAACTCCTTCTTAGTGGCTGCGGCCACCACCATGGCATCAACAGAGACACCTTTTGATAGAAACTCTTTGTCCTTAGGGGCAGTAATAAATTTTGACGGCCTCCTTGGGGGTAGGTTCCACTGAATCAGGGGCCGTCCAAGCCTTCCTTGCCACCACTTCCATAAGGGGGTCAAAGGGAGGGTACACCCAGGAGGTGGAAGGGCTAGAGCCAAACGCCTCAAGGTAAACTGACTCGTCCTCTGAAGGGTTAAGGGCGGGACAGTTCCCCCTCTGTTTCAGGATTTCAAGGATGTCAGCAAAGGAGACATCCTCAGAGGGGGACCGAGGGGAACCTTCAGATTCCTCCAAGTCAGTAGTATGAGATTTGGAAACATCGGCTCCAGCCGGAGCCGATGTCGAAGCCTATCTAATGCTTCCAGGGGACGGCTCAGAAACTGGAGCCGACGGTCTGGAAGTCTTAGAAGGCTTCCCCGACACAGATTGGGTCGGGGGGCCTTCAGGCTTTAACAAGCCACGTAAAATCAATTTATTTTTGCGTTCCTGCAGGACTCTAGGGCTGAATGCATGGCAAACAGCACATGAGTCCTGCAGGTGCAAAGGTCCCAGGCAATATACACAAGAAGTGGGACTGTCTGTCAGAGACATTTTCTGACAGCACGAATCACACTTCTTGAAGCCTGAGACCTTGGAGTCTTTAGACATCCTAACTCAGTGTAAAAACACAAGCACAACACACAAACACACCCTTAAGCAAAAAATAAAAATTCAGTCACACTGAAGGACTAGGGGAAGGAGAGGGAGAGGGCCAAAGGCCTAAAAGTTAAGAAGGGAATAAAAAGGGATTTCAGATACTAGAGGGGGACCCGATTTAAACTACCGAAATACTATAAATAAAACTATGGTAAAAGGAAAAAGTTAGGGGTTGAAATAGAAGTTTCTAATTAGAAAACTTACTAAGCTGCCAGAGCCGGTAGAAGAAGCACCTCGTCAGCTAAGCGGCAAACGAGATCTGAGTAGTTACCGCCTAGCATTGTGGGATATAGGGGAGCCTCGAGCCGCTGGAATTAGCTCTCGAGCTTTAGTATTGGCTGAGTCGGAGCCGAGGTTCGGCTCCGAACCCATCCAGCAAGAATGAAGGCAAGATTGACAACTTAACATAGTGCTTTAAGGGGATAGGGTTTGAAAAAGAGGCCTGTATAGGGCCAACTAGTCAAAACATTATATCAAAGAGAAAAAAGAATTAACAATCGTGTTAACGCGATAAAGAGAACAAACTTTAAACTGCAAATATCTAGCAAACTACAAGACTAAATATCAAAAGAAAACACTCAAACTTAGCGAGAGCAAGCTTGCGATGACCCAATTTGTTTCAGCGGCAAAGAAGATCTGGGGAATGCCCTACAGCATCATAGCATAAGGATGGAGCCATGAGCTAGCTGAAAACCTCGAGCTTTTGAAAGTGGTGCCGAGTCGGAACAGAGAATCAGTTCCAATCCCATCAGTCAAGAATGAAGGCGAGATAGGACAACTTCACATCAGATAATACAAAAACTGAGAAAAGTACAGTTTTGTACCTACCATAAATGTAGATGTTCGAGTGCTAATACAGCTGCAGTAATCACAGATGGGTTTTCAGCCGTCAGGCGGTCCCTCGGTCGGCCGAATTCCAAAGTCTTGGTCCGGCGTCGGTTGTCGTCGCTTACTCTTCTGACGTCAGTAAGGCCAGAGTATATAAGGACACAGCCGACGCCATGTTCTTCAGTCTTTCTTGCCCCAGATGTCAGGTGCCCCCAAAAGGAAGGCAATACATAAATAAGGCCTATCTACATATGCAAGCAATGCAATGTAATGCAAAATCAGTGTAAGCAAGCAAATAAAACATAGCAGGATAACCCAGTCAGGTGGTATGAAGAGGTTGTTAGGCCCCATGCCTTTACCAAGTGGGGAAGGAGGGAGGGAAACCTGTACTGCAGCTGTATTAGCACTCTAACATCTACATTTATGGTAGGTACAAAACTGTACTATGTTCATCGTGCATACAGCTGCAGTAATCACAGATGGGTAGAGTCCCAAAGCTATGCATAGGGTGGTAGGTACTATGAGGAACTGGGTTGAGCCAGAATGCCCTGCAAAACAGCAGTGGCAAAGCCTGCTCTTGTTCTGGAATATAAGGGTAGGTGGTAGTGTTTTGTGAAGGTATGTACAGAACTCCAAGTGGCTGCCTCCAAAATATCCTTAGTAGGAACCTCTGAGGAAGGCTGTAGAGGTGGCTGTGGCCCTGGTGGAGTGAGATCCGATACCAGTAGGGACAGATTTCCCATGATAGGAATAACAAAACCGTATGCAGTGGCCAATCCACTTGGAAATAGTCTGTTTGGTAACTGGTTTCCCTTGAGCCCCTACGGCATAGGACACAAAAAGTTGTTCTGATTTCCTGAAGGACTTTGTTCTGTCCAAATAATAACGTAGCTGCCTATGGATGTCTAAAGTGTGAAGCAGCCTCTCCCCTTTATTTTGAGGGTTAGGATAAAAGGTAGGTAGGTGTATGGCTTGATTTAAGGCTACCCTGGATACCACTTTTGGCATAAAAGATGGATTGGTACGAAGGGAAACCCTGTCCTGATGGAAGATGAGGAAGGGCTGCACCACCATGAGGGCCTGTAGTTCAGAAACCCTACGAGCTGAAGTGATGGCCAGAAGGAAAGCTGTTTTCCAGGACAAATGTTGCAGATCTGTTGAGGCAGCAGGTTCAAAGGGAAGCAATGTTAATTTTTCTAGTATGTAATTAAGGTCCCAGGCTGGTATTGGTTGCTTCCTTGGAGGTCTTATATTCTTAGCCCCTCTGAGGAACTGTCGTAAGAGTGGGTGAGAGAATAAAGGAGGATCCGTGTTGAATTCTGCAGAAATGGCTGAGGCATGTATTTTTATGGAAGAAAATGAAAGTCCACTGTTCAGCAGTTCAGCTAGGTACTGTAAAACCTGAGGCAAGTTCAATTTTCTAGGGTCCTGGCCTCTTTTCTCATTCCAACAGCAAAACCGCTTCCATTTTGCGGAGTAAGCTTTTCTAGTAGATGGTCTTCTGGCCTCCAAAATGACATCCTGCACCTCCTTGGAGAGTAGGGACTGTTGTGGTGTCAAGGAATTTTCCATGCAGCGAGGTTGAGTGTATTCAGCTGACTGTGAAGAGTTTTGTAGCTGTTCTGAGTCAGTAGAAGAAACATTAGAGGCAGGGACCAGGGAGGAGTATGTGTTAGGCTCCACAGGAGTGGATACCAGTGTTGCCTTGGCCAATCTGGAGCAATCAGTATCATCCTCGGTTTGTCTATTCTTGCTTTCAAAAGCACCTTGGGCAGAAGGGGCAGGGGTGGGAATGCATAAACTGTCCATGCTGTCACACTGAATGAAAGGGCGTCCACTTTCCAGGCCTTTGGATGAAAGGTCCTTGAACAAAACTTTTTCAGTTGATGGTTCCTGTGGGAGGCAAAAAGATCTTTGTCTGGCCTCCCCACACGCTTGGATTATCTCTGTAAACACCTGAGGATGTAATTTCCATTCGTGTGGATCTGTCATATTTCTGCTTAGAGTGTCTGCCAGTGTGTTTTCCAGTCCTGGCAAGTACTGCGCTTGAAGTTCGATTTGTCTTTCCAGAGCCAAGTTCCAAAGAGTCATGGCTAGTCTGCACAAAGGGTATGAATGTGTTCCTCCTTGTTTGTTTATGTACCGCATTACTGTGGTGTTGTCTGTTCTTTTCAGTAATTGTCCTGGATGCAGGAAGTCCTTGAAAGCTGTAATTGCATTTATTACTGCTAGCATTTCTTTTTGATTGATGTGAAGGTGCTTTTCCTTTTGGGACCATCTGCCCTGAATGCACCTGTCCTTCATGTGCGCCCCCCAGGCATAATCTGAGGCGTCTGTGGTTATGACTTGTTTTGCTTGAGGCTTGCAGAATGGAAGGCCTGTGTTTACTTGACATGCTTGGGCCCACCATAGAAATTCCTTTTGCAAACATGGAATTATTGGTATAATTGCTTCCAAACTGTGACTGTGTTGAGACCATAGATTTTTTAGGTACCATTGAAGTTTCCTCATATGCAGCTTTGCACATGGGATTAGAAGAATGCAAGATGCCATGAATCCCAGAGCCTGCAGGATTTTCCTTGCAGTAAGCCTGGTACTTTTTGTTAGTGCTTTGAAGTACTGAGATAGTTGCCCTTGTTTTTCTGGCGTAAGATATGCCATCTGGGTGTTTGTGTCCAAGTTGGCACCCAGGAAGGTTATTTTCTGAGATGGTGTTAGTCTTGATTTCTCCTTGTTGATGGTATATCCCAGAGAAAGCAGTAACCATGTCACATATGCCAGATGTGACAGTAGTATGCGTTTGCTGTCCGCTTGGATCAGGCAGTCGTCCAGATAAGGGTAAATTTGTATCCCTTGAAGTCTTCAGTAGGCAATCACTGATGCCAGGCACTTTGTGAATACTCTGGGCAGTAGATAAGCCAAAGGGCAATGCATAGAATTGATAGTGGATTGAACCTGCAAGAAATCTGAGGTATCTTCTGCAGCTTTGTCTGATTGGGACATGCAGATATGCCTCCTTGAGGTCCAATGTTACCAGCCAAAACTCCTTGCCCAGCATGGGAAGAAGTTGCTGTAATGTGAGCATCTTGAATTTTGGCATGAGTAGGAATGTGTTTAGGATGGATAAGTCCAAAATGGGTCTCCAGTCGGTTCCTTTTCTTGGTACCAGAAAAGTCTTGAATAAAACCTTGACCTTGTTGGTGTGTAGGTACCTTTTGTATAGCTCTCATGTTTAGGAGCTTTGAAATTTGCAGTTGTGCCTCTGCCCTTTGATTTTGTGGCAGGTTTGGCATGCCTCTCATTTTTGGAAGAGTGTGAAATTGAAATTTGTAGCCTCTGTTTATAATGTCCAGTATCCATTTGTCTGTTGTGACGATATGCCAATTGCTTGCAAATAATGCTAGTTTCCCTCCCAAAGGTGCTGTCAGCTGAGACTTGCTTGGTATGGAAATGAGGGAGTCATTGGGTTTGCTTCCTGTATTGTTGTGCACTGTCTTCACCACCTCTTGGTGCTGGAGATTGCCATTGTCTGCCTCTATATGATCCTTGTGATTGCCCTCTGCCCCTTGTGCGTCTGTATCTACCTCTTTGGGGCTTGTCAGTGGCTGGAAAGGACCAGTTTTTTGAAGGCCAATTTCTGCTAAAACGTGGTGGTTGGACCTGTAAGAAAGCCTTGACAGTTTGCATAGATTTGGCTTTTTCTTCCATTTTCCGTAGTATGTCCTCAGCATTAGTAACAAATAGTACATCCTTTTGTAAAGTAGCATCAAGAAGTTTAGCTTTCACATGATCAGGTAAATTTTGTTCCCTAAGCCAGGCATGTCTGTGAATGACTGATCCTGTAGCAGCCGCTCTACTGGAAGCCTCTAGGGCATCATAACCACATTGTAAGGTGTGTTTACCCACTTGCTCTGCACTATGCATCATATCCTGTAACTCTTAAATCTGGTTGTTCAGGTTGAGACATTTTGTTCCTTTTTTTTAAAAATTTCCCCGGTGAGGCCCAACCCCAAAATTGGGGGTAATACTCAGATTCTTTGATAATAAACCCTTTGGCCCCTTTGGGGAAAAAAAAAACCCCCTTATTAAACCTAATTAAGCTCCCTAAAAGGGGTGGGTGTGAACTGGGGAAGGAAGCCCTTTCCATGGTTGCCACTGGGGGGGGGGGGAAAAAAAAAAAGCCACTGGAAATTGGTAGGCATAATTTATGTTAAGTTGTCTCTCATTCTTGCTGGATGGGGCTCGCCCTAGCACTTTATTCCGGGTGGCCTACCGGAACAGACTCTTGAGAACAGTGGAACCAAAGCTGGCACGGTTTCTGGAGGACATATCCAATTTGTAATGTAAAATGAAGGTATGAGGAGAAGCCCAAGTGGCTGCTGCACAAATGGAATCTATAGGCAGCCTGTCCTGAAAAGCTACAGATGTAGCTAATGCCCTAGCTGAATGAGCTCTAGGTCTTGAAGGAAGTTTTTTATGTCTGATTTCATAGATGAAGGTAATTATAGAGGAAAGCCATCCTGAAAGGGACACCTTAGTAACTGGAAGGCCCAACTTCCCTTCCGCATAAGACAGGAAAAGTTGATCAGATTTCCTGAACTGTTTAGTCCTGTCTAAATAATATCTAAGTTGGCAGTGAACATCTAAAAAATGTAACTTTTGTTCCGACCTGTTGGAATAATCAGGGAAAAATACTGGGCGATCAATCGTTTGGTTCAGATTCGTCTCAGAGGAAACTTTAGGTAGGAAGGACGGATTAGTCCGGAGGGACACCCTATCTTTGTGGAAAACTAAGTAAGGAGGACGACTGCACAGAGCATGAAGTTCAGATACCCTTCTAGCTGAAGTTATGGCCACTAGAAAAAGTGTTTTCCATGAGAGCAGCTTAAGAGGGCATGAAGCCGCTGGTTTGAAGGGGGGGGGAGGATCAAGGATGCCAGAACCAAATTCAAAGTCCCATTGAGGTGGGGGATCTTTGATTGGGGGCTTAGAAAAACACCTCTTAAAAGGCTTTCCAGAGCTTATAGGACATGATACTGGAGTCTGAGACTTGAAAATTAGATATAGCAGCTAGTTGTACTCTAATGGTAGATGAAGAAGAGCCTAAATGGAAGAGCTCTCCCAGAAAGTCTAGGATAGACTGGATAGGTGCAGTGAAGGGGTCTATATTCTTTGATGCTGCCCAGAAGGAAAAACGTTTTCATTTACTATTATAAATCTTCCTGGTAGAAGATTTGTGAGAGGCTATCAGGATGTTCGGACGAATGAGAGATTAAGGGAAGCCTGGCTAGGGTAGGAATTGGAGAAACCATGCTGTTAGGTTGAGAGAATGGAGGGGCAGCTGGCCCGACTGGTGGGTCCAACAGATCTGGCACCGGGTCCAGATGCCAAGGCTGCTCAATAGGTAATGATGGAGGAGAAACCATATCTGTCGAGGCTAGTAAGGGGCAATGAGGATCATTGTAACTCTCAAGGGCTTTCTGAATTAATTGAGATATCAGTGGAAAGGGGAAAAGCATACAGAAGTCCCCAATCGTGGAGTAGTGTGTCTCTGGTGGGATGGTCTGGTAACGGAAGAGAGGAAGTCGTGACACTTGCTGTTTTGGGGAGTAGCAAAACAATCGCAAAGGCTGGCCCCATCTTTGGAAGACTTCTTCCAGCACTGATTTCTTCAGAGACCACTGGGGATCAGAATGGCCCTGCTCAACTTGTCCGCAATCACGTTGGACTTCCGGAATGTGCGCTATCAGAAAACGCTGAGAAGAAAGCCCACTGCCAAAGTCTGAGTGCCTCTAAAAGGTAGGATCTGGTTCCGCCCTGTTTGTTGATGTACAACGGACATGTTGTCCGTTGAATTGCAATAGTCCCGTGGGAAGAGAGTCCTGAAGGGCTTGCAACGCTAAAAGCACTGCTCTCATCTCTAAGACATTTATGCAAGTGGCACTCAAAAGGTTGCCACGTGCCCTGGACTGTCCTGCCTGATAATGCCCTCCCACCCGATCAGGGAGGTGTCCGTGTCACCGTGGCGACTGGGGTGAAGGACGAAGTCTGCCTTGGAGAACTTGAGGTGATGTGATCCACCAAGACAGGTGATTCTTGCATGATTGAGTTATTAATATGATGTGAGACATCGGGAGCTGTTGGTAGGACCATTGAGTAAACAGCATCCATTGGAGGATCCTCATGTGGAACAGCTAAGGGAGAAGGGTGATAGTAGCTGCCATGAGTCCTAATACCTTCAAGACTACCCTGGCTTTGACCTTGTTGCATTGTAGTAGAAGGTAAACTTGTTTTGATATCTAACACTCTTTGCTCTGTAAGTCTGGCGGAAAGATTGAGTGTTGGTGCCTATAAAGGTAATAGATTGACAAGGCAGATTTTTAAATTTATTGAAATGCCTAGAGCTTGGCAAGTTTGGCTGGTGAAGTCTCTGGCTAGAAGCAGTTGATGTCTGGTGGTGGCAGTAAGGAGCCAGTCGTAAATATGGAAACACCTGGAATCCTTGGCCTCAGGGCCACTGCCATGCATTTGGTAAACACTGGGGCTGTAGTGAGACAAAGGGCAGGGCTCTGAAATGGTAGTGACTGGCTCCCAGCCTGAGCGGAGAAACCTCCTGGAGCATCTGTGCATTTTGATATGTGCATCCTGAAGGTCTATCGACACATCCAATTGTCCTGACCCAAGAAGGGTAGAATGGACTGTAGCGTGACCATCCGAATTTTGTTTTATATAACTGTTTAAATTGCTGAGATCCAGTATAGGTCTCCAGTCCCCTGTTTTTCTGGTACCAAAAGAATTTGGAGTAGATTCAGGAACCTTGCTGGTCCGCTGGGACTGATTGGATTTTTTGATAGCAGCTTTGATATTTCTAGTGCTGCTTGTTCCTTAGACTTGGTGGAACGCTGGAAGGGATCCTTCGGTTGGGAAGGGTGTGAATAAAGGGAATTTTGTAACCTCAGATATGATTGACTGTACCCATTTGTCTTGGGTGAGGGAAGCCAGGCTTTTGGTACAGTGATAATCTTCCTCGACTGCCTGGTGGACAGCGGGCAGCTCCTCAGGGATGCTGAAAGGGTTTATCAGAGAAAGTTTCTGCTACCCTGGTTTTGGACCTCCTCTGCCTCTAGGGCGTATTGTTATTCCCCCTCTGCCTCTAGAGGGCCTTGTGCAGATGAGACTCCTGAGGTTGAACCACATTTTCCCCTCTGACCTTTTGGATAAGGTCTAGAATGGGTAGAAAACTGACTCACACAGAGAGTCTTACCTTCCACCTCGCACCTAGTCAAGGTGGTGAAGGGCCTTGAAAGGGTCCAAAATTTCAAAGCCGCATCCAGGCGTGCGTGTAAAGTTACACCTGTGCCTGCGGCCCCTCCATCAGCAGCATATGAGATGCATGGGGGTTTAATTCAGGGTTGCCAACTGGGAGTTCATTTTGTCTTGGAACCCCTCAGCTGTTGGATCCTGCATAGCCTCACCCATATCTCTGAGCAAATCTCTGGGAGGTAGTGAAAATTCAGCGACCGCGAGAAGGTCGCTGAGGAAACATCCACGACTGTCCATGGTCCTAGACTCCTTATTAGGAGGATGGACAGGTACCGGATCGGCTAACTCCTTCTTAGTGGCTGCGGCCACCACCATGGCATCAACAGAGACACCTTTTGATAGAAACTCTTGTCCTTAGGGGCAGTAATAAATTTTGGCCTCCTTGGGGGTAGGTTCCACTGAATCAGGGCGTCCAAGCCTTCCTTGCCACCACTTCCATAAGGGGTCAAGGGAGGGTACACCCAGGAGGTGGAAGGCTAGAGCCAAATCAAAACTGACTGCCTCTGAAGGGTTAAGGCGGACAGTTCCCCTCTGTTCAGGATTTCAAGGATGTCAGCAAAGGAGACATCCTCAGAGGGGCCGAGGAACCTTCAGATTCCTCCAAGTCAGTAGTATGAGATTTGAAACATCGGCTCCAGCCGGAGTGTCTAATGCTTCAGGGCGGCTCAGAAACTGGAGCCGACGGTCTGAAGTCTTAGAACTTCCCACAGATTGGGTCGGCTTTAACAAGCCACGTAAAATCAATTTATTTTTGCTCCTGCAGGACTCTAGGGCTGAATGCATGGCAAACAGCACATGAGTCCTAGGAAAGGTCCCAGGTATACACAAGAAGTGGGACTGTCTGTCAGAGACATTTTCTGACAGCATCACACTTCTTGAAGCCTGAGACCTTGGAGTCTTTAGACATCCTAACTCAGTGTAAAAACACAAGCACAACACACAAACACACCCTTAAGCAAAAATAAAAATTCAGTCACACTGAAGGACTAGGGAAGGAGAGGAGAGGCCAAAGGCCTAAAAGTTAAGAAGGAATAAAGGATTTCAGATACTAGAGGGGACCCGATTTAAACTACAAATACTATAAATAAAACTATGGTAAAAGGAAAAGTTAGGGTTGAAATAGAAGTTTCTAATTAGAAAACTTACTAAGCTGCCAGAGCGGTAGAAGAAGCATCGTCAGCTGGGAAACGAGATCTGAGTAGTTATCATTGTGGGATATAGGGGCCTCGAGCCTGGAATTAGCTCTCGAGTTTAGTATTTGAGTCGGGCCGAGGTTGGCAACCCATCCAGCAAGAATGAAGGCAAGATTGACAACTTAACATAGTGCTTTAAGGGGATAGGGTTTGAAAAAGAGGCCTGTATAGGGCCAACTAGTCAAAACATTATATCAAAGAGAAAAGAATTAACAATGTTAACGATAAAGAGAACAAACTTTAAACTGCAAATATCTAGCAAACTACAAGACTAAATATCAAAGAAAACACTCAAACTTAGCGAGCAAGCTTGATGACCCAATTTGTTTCAGGCAAAGAAGATCTGGGGAATGCCCTACAGCATCATAGCATAAGGATGGAGCCATGAGCTAGCTGAAAACCTCGAGCTTTTGAAAGTGGTGCCGAGTCGAACAGAGAATCAGTTCCAATCCCATCAGTCAAGAATGAAGGAGATAGGACAACTTCACATCAGATAATACAAAACTGAGAAAGTACAGTTTGTACCTACCATAAATGTAGATGTTAGTGCTAATACAGCTGCAGTAATCACAGATGGGTTTTCAGCCGCGGTCCCTCGGTCGGCGAATTCCAAAGTCTTGGTCCGGCGGTTGTGGTTCTTCTGCGCAGTAAGGCCAGAGTATATAAGACACAGCCAGCCATGTTCTTCAGTCTTTCTTGCCCCAGATGTCAGGTGCCCCAAAGGAAGGCAATACATAAATATCTACATATGCAAGCAATGCAATGTAATGCAAAATCAGTGTAAGCAAGCAAATAAAACATAGCAGGATAACCCAGTCAGGTGGTATGAAGAGGTTGTTAGGCCCCATGCCTTTACCAAGTGGGGAAGGAGGGAGGAAAGCAGCTGTATTAGCACTCTAACATCTACATTTATGGTAGGTACAAAACTGTACTATGTTCATCGTGCATACAGCTGCAGTAATCACAGATGGGTAGAGTCCCAAAGCTATGCATAGGGTGGTAGGTACTATGAGGAACTGGGTTGAGCCAGAATGCCCTGCAAAACAGCAGTGGCAAAGCCTGCTCTTGTTCTGGAATATAAGGGAGGTGGTAGTGTTTTGTGAAGGTATGTACAGAACTCCAAGTGGCTGCCTCCAAAATATCCTTAGTAGGAACCTCTGAGGAAGGCTGTAGAGGTGGCTGTGGCCCTGGTGGAGTGAGATCGATACCAGTAGGGACAGATTTCCCATGATAGGAATAACAAAACCGTATGCAGTGGCCAATCCACTTGGAAATAGTCTGTTTGGTAACTGGTTTCCCTTGAGCCCCTAGCATAGGACACAAAAGTTGTTCTGATTTCCTGAAGGACTTTGTTCTGTCCAAATAATAGCTGCCTATGGATGTCTAAAGTGAAGCAGCCTCCCTTTTTGAGGGTTAGGATAAAAGGTAGGTAGGTGTATGGCTTGATTTAAGGCTACCCTGGATACCACTTTGGCATAAAGATGGATTGAACCTGCGGGAAAGGAAACTGAGGCCTGAGTTGTCCTGATGGGAAGATGCAGGAATGCCTTTGAGGTCCAATGTTACCAGCCAAAACTCCTTGCCCAGCATGGGAAGAAGTTGCTGTAATGTGAGCATCTTGAATTTTGGCAGTAGGAATTTTTTAGGATGGATAAGTCCAAAATGGGTCTCCAGTCGGTTCCTTTCTTGGTACCAGAAAAGTCTTGAATAAAACCTTGACCTTGTTGGTGTGGGTACCTTTTGATAGCCCCATGTTTAGGAGCTTTGAAATTTGCAGTTGTGCCTCTGCCCTTTGATTTTTGGGAGGTTTGGCATGCCTCTCATTTTGGAAGAGTGTGAAATTGAAATTTGTAGCCTCTGTTTATAATGTCCAGTATCCATTTGTCTGTTGTGAAAAATGCCAATTGCTTGCAAATAATGCTAGTTTCCCCCCCAAAGGTGCTGCAGCTGAGACTTGCTTGGATGGAAATGAGGAGTCATTGGGTTTGCTTCCTGTATTGTTGTGCACTGTCTTCACCACCTCTTGGTGCTGGAGTTGCCATTGTCTGCCTCTATATGATCCTTGTGATTGCCCTCTGCCCCCTTTGGGCTGTATCTACCTCTTTGGGGCTTGTCAGTGGCTGGAAAGGACCAGTTTTTGAAGGCCAATTTCTGCTAAAGCTGGTGGTTGGACCTGTAAGAAAGCCTTGACAGTTTGCATAGATTTGGCTTTTCTTCCATTTTCCTGTATGTCCTCAGCATTAGTAACCCAAAAAGTACATCCTTTTGTAAAGTAGCATCAAGTTTAGCTTTCACATGATCAGGTAAATTTTGTTCCCCAAGCCAGGCATGTCTAATGACTGATCCTGTAAACAGCTCTACTGGAAGCCTCTAGGGGATCATAACCACATTTAAGGGGTGTTTACCCCCTTGCCCCACTATGCATCATATCCTGTAACTCTTAAATCTGGTTGTTCAGGTTGAGACATTTTTTTTTAATTGTGATAACAACTGTTGATATTTAATCATATGAAACTGACAGTTTAAGGCCCTCATGGCTAGGGGGGCAGGTATATACCTTTTACCCCACCTTTCTAAAGGGTCTGGATTCCCTTTCTGCAGGAGTGGATTCTTTGGGAGTGGAGGCCTTTAATCCCCTTTGGGGGCCCTTTTGAAATGGTTTCAGGGTCAGCATTATGGCCTTTGTAGAGAAATTGGTGAGAGCTGGGCTCTGTAATACCTATCAGGTTTTACTGGTGCAGGAGGCAGAGAATCAGGGTTAAGGCAAGCCTCGAATAGACATCATCCCGTACATCCAAAACAGGGGTATAGCCAGGGTCTGTGCTGAGGTAACCAAAAAATTTCCCCAAGTCTTTTCTTGGAATCTGAAAAGTCTTGGCCTTCCCAATGGAAGTGTTCCCTCAAAGTGTGCAAGGTTTCCCCAAAGAAAAATCCTCAGGAGGGATACAGAAGGAATGGACTGTTCTGCATCCGAATCCTCAAAAAGGGGGGTAAGAGTGTTCCTCTGCATCAGAATGTTCTGATAAAAATCCCTGATCAAGGGGGATTCTTCCTCCACTCTGGGTCTCTTGTCAGGAGGGGGTGAGAACCTCTGATAAAGTAATTAAATCCTCAGCCATTTTAAGCATCTGTTTTTAGGCATGGGTCCGGGACCCCGTGCAAAAGGCCCCTGGGGTGCCTGGTTTCTTTGGATTTAGTAAAGCCTTTATTGAAAAGAAGATGAGGGCCTAAATACACCATGGGTGGAGGTGGACCTGTCCACATTAGTAGGCTCGACATTAGCAGGGGCTTGGTTGTAGTCTGGGAAAGGGCCGAGGACCAGCGGTCTCGGTACAGAGAACACCCCAAAAGGTCGGGAGTCAGGGACTGCAAAGGCGTTTGCTGAGAACCCGGGCCACGTGTAGCCTGTTTTGGTGGTGTCGGGGGGACCGGGGTTTGCGTGTCGGTCCTTTTCCTTGCGTTTTGGACAAAAAGGGGTTGTCTGATGACATCTTATAATCAAAAGCTTTACCAAAATAGTGTTGGGGGAACTCCGCCCGGCGCTTTAAAATCATTTATTTAAGGTAGGCCCGACAGCCCGAGGGTCGTGGTCTGGGCCCAAACAAGGTATGGGAATGGAAATCCTTATGCGGTATTTGCTTCCCACAAGAAATACAATTATTACCTTTTTCTGACATCGGTCGAGGCAAGAAAAGTTTCCGGGTACTTAGCTTTAAAAAAACTTGGTTCCAATTTTTTATTCAGGAGCTGGGCCGGCACCCAACTGCTTCTGCGCGCGGGGAAAAGACTGAAGAACATGGCGTCGGCTTGTCTTTATACTCTGGCCATACTGGCGTCAGAAGAGTGCGGCGACAACCCGCGGACCAAGACTTTGGAATTGGCCGCGAGGACCGCCTGGGGGTGAAAACCCATCTGTGATTACTGCAGCTGTATGCACGATGAACATCTGGAATCTGTTATTTATGGATATTTTTGTAAGAAAAAGCAGTGAAAAAGTTTTTTCCCCTTTTCTTTATACACAGGTCAGGCATAATCAACCAGAGGAAAAGTTGTGTACAGTAATTAAACAGAGTTCAAATTTTATCTTGGGGAAAAGGCCATGTGTCAAACTGGGATAAGGGCCCTTCCAATAGGACAAGGTGGTTTAGGATTAGGTTTTAAGGGATTGTAGAGCTAAAAGCTAACTCATCATACATGACACAAGCAAGCTATAATTCAAAGTGGTTAGGGGTGATGATGAAGTAGGATAAATTCAAGAAATAAGGAAATGGGGTTTTGTATGAAGGTACTTTGGAAGATAGCAGCCATACAGAAAGCACAGCTTTTACCTAACATAAATGTAGATGTTTGAGTGTATTCACTGTTCCCGTCATTACAATTGGGTTATCCTGCTGGCAGGCTACCAGTCGGCCGATTCCAAAGTCTAGTCCGGGTGGGTGCTGTCACCTCTCCCCGGCGCAGTGCGGGGATAAAAAATGCAGCCACACCATTTTCTTCAGTTTTTTTTGCCCCAGATGTCAGGTGCCCCTAAAATGGCAAAATTGCAATAAGCATGCATGCACAAAAATTTTTCCTCTACAAGCAAATACACCACATAGGTTGTAAGAATAGAAATTACAGATAAGTCCCAGCAAAAAAGGGGATGGGGGAGGGTAACCTGGACTGCAACAGTGAATACACTCGAACATCTACATTTTGGTAGGTAAACAACTGTACTATGTTCATCGTGTTTCACTGTTGCAGTCATTACAATTGGGTTGAATCCCAAAGCTAAGGTTGGGAGGCTGGCTAAATAGAAATTTGGAGGCTATAAGGCCCTGCAGAACTGCAGTGGCAAAGCCTGCTCTGGATTTAGAGTAGAGGTAAGTGATAGTGCTTTGTAAAGTATGCACTGAACTCCAAGTGCAGCCTCTAAAATGTCTTTGGTTGGTACTCCTCTGAGGAAGGCTGCTAAGTGGCTGCTGCTCTGGTTTTTGGTTTTTAGGCACTGATTTGCCATGCTTTTGCAGAAACGAATGCAGTGGCCTATCCATTTTGAAATAGTCTGCTTTGAGATAGCTTTCCTTGGACCCCGCAGCATATGCCACTAGAAGTTGTTCAGTCTTTCTGAAAGCTTTGGTTCTGTCCAAGTAGAAGGGAGCTGCCTGTGAATGTCCCAAAAAATGCAGAATTCTCTCACCCTTATTTTTTTGGATAAAAGGTAGGCAAATGAATTTTTTGGTTAAGGGCCACACTGGACACTACCTTAGGCATAAAGGGAGGGTTTGTCCTCAAAAAACCCTGTCGGATGGAAAATGATAAAGGTTCCCAGCCATGAGTGCCTGTAACTCTGAGACTCGTCCGCGAGGTTATTGCTAGGAGCAGAGCTGTTTTCCAGGGTAAAAATTTTTATCAGCTGCAGAGGCTGGCCAAGGAGGTAAATTTTCCCAAAACATAGTTGAGGTCCCATGCAGGTTTGGTGCTCTCCTTGGAGGTCTTATGTTTTGGCCCTCTGAGGTACTGCCTTAGTAATGGATGAGAAAAATAGGTGGTTCTGTATTTAATGAGCTGAAATGGCAGAGGCATGAATTTTAATTATGAAAAAGGAAGGCCTTTATCCAGCATCTCAGTTAAGTTTGCCCAAAACTGAGGAATATTTGGAACAATGTGTCAAAAACCCTTTTGCCTGGTTCCAAGCACAGAATCTCTTCCATTTTCTGCATAAGATTTTCTGGTGCTAGGGCCCCCTGGCCTCCAAAATAACATCCATCACTGCTTTAAAAGGTGTTTTTGAATGGCTACATTATCCGCCATGCTGCCAAATTTAAGGTCCTGAGTTGGCTGTGCAGGATCTGACTGTCTTGTTGGGTCAAAAAGAGGAATTTGAGGTAATGCCAAGCTGGGCATTGAGACAAGCTCTTTAGGATTGGGGACCAGTGCGGGGGCCAGTCTGGGCAATCAGTAATTTTGGTTTCTCTTGTCTGAAAGGGGTACCTTGGGGGGAGAGGCAAGGGGGAAAGGCATAAACTGTTAGGTTTTCCAGCTGAAAGATAGGGGTCCACTTTCCATGTTTTTCTTGATAAGTCCTTGTGCAAAATTTTTGTAGTTGGTAGTTGTGAGGGGGGGCAAATAGGTCTATGTCGGGCATCCCCATTTTCCCTTTTTATCATGCTGAAGACTTGTGGATCCAATTTCCACTCGTGGGGGTCCATTAGGTTTCTGCTTAGTTATCTGCCGAGTATTTGTCCCTTTCCCGGCAGGAATTGTGTTCAGATGTACTTGGGTAATGCTGTGTCCCACAAGTTCATGGCTAGCCTGCAAAAGGGTAGGTGTCCTGCTTGTTTATGTACCACAACTGTAGTATTGTCCGTCTTTATCATAGTTGTCCTGGATGAAGTAGATCCTTGAAGGCTGTCAGGGCATTCTGAACAGCTAGCATCTCTTTTGATTGATAAGATGCATTTGACTTGAGACCATGTGCCCTGAATACATCTTTGCCATTGGGCCCCAGGCATAATCTGATGCATCTGTTGTAATGTCTGCCTGGCTGTGGGTAAGGTGAATGGCTGTCCCTTGTTGTGGTGACAGGCTTTTTCCCCCCTAAACTCCTGTTGCAGGCAGGGAATGAGGTAATTATTTTTTCCAGGCTGTGGCAATGTTGGAAAAAATCCAAAAACACCTTTTTAAGATAAAAAACCAAATTTTTTATAAAGGGGGGGGGGGGGGGGGGGGGGGGGGGGGGGGGGGGGGGGGGGGGGGGGGGGGGGGGGGGGGGGGGGGGGGGGGGGGGGGGGGGGGGTGGGGGGGGGGGGGGGGGGGGGGGGGGGGGGGGGGGGGGGGGGCATGTTGGTTTTTTTTTTTTTTTTTTTTTTTTTTTTTTTTTTTTTTTTTATTTTTTTTTTTTTTTTTCTTTCTTTTTTTTTTTTTTTTTTTTTCTTGTTTTTTTTTTTTTTTTTTTTTTTTTTTTTTTTGTTTTTTTTTTTTTTTTTTTCTTTTTGTTTTTTTTTTTTTTTTTTTTTTTTTCCCCCAAAAAATTTTTGGGGGGGGAAAGTTTTTTTGGGGGATTTTTTTTTTGGAATTTTTTTGGGGGAATGGGGGGGAGGGGGATTTTTTTTTCCATGGGGAAAAGGGGGCCCAAAAGGGCCTGAAAAAATTTTTTTCTTTTTTTTTCCCCCCCCCCCCAAAAAAAAAAAACTTTTGGGTTTTTTTTTTTGGGTTTGCCCCCAACAGAGTATATAAGGACACAGCCGACGCCATGTTCTTCAGTCTTTCTTGCCCCAGATGTCAGGTGCCCCAAAGGAAGGCAATACATAAATAAGGCCTATCTACATATGCAAGCAATGCAATGTAATGCAAAATCAGTGTAAGCAAGCAAATAAAACATAGCAGGATAACCCAGTCAGGTGGTATGAAGAGGTTGTTAGGCCCCATGCCTTTACCAAGTGGGAAGGAGGGAGGCAAACCTGTACTGCAGCTGTATTAGCACTCTAACATCTACATTTATGGTAGGTACAAAACTGTACTATGTTCATCGTGCATACAGCTGCAGTAATCACAGATGGGTAGAGTCCCAAAGCTATGCATAGGGTGGTAGGTACTATGAGGAACTGGGTTGAGCCAGAATGCCCTGCAAAACAGCAGTGGCAAAGCCTGCTCTTGTTCTGGAATATAAGGGTAGGTGGTAGTGTTTTGTGAAGGTATGTACAGAACTCCAAGTGGCTGCCTCCAAAATATCCTTAGTAGGAACCTCTGAGGAAGGCTGTAGAGGTGGCTGTGGCCCTGGTGGAGTGAGATCCGATACCAGTAGGGACAGATTTCCATGATAGGAATAACAAAACCGTATGCAGTGGCCAATCCACTTGGAAATAGTCTGTTTGGTAACTGGTTTCCCTTGAGCCCCTACGACATAGGACACAAAAGTTGTTCTGATTTCCTGAAGGACTTTGTTCTGTCCAAATAATAACGTAGCTGCCTATGGATGTCTAAAGTGTGAAGCAGCCTCTCCCCTTTATTTTGAGGGTTAGGATAAAAGGTAGGTAGGTGTATGGCGATTTAAGGCTACCCTGGATACCACTTTTGGCATAAAAGATGGTTGGTACAAGGAAACCCTGTCCTGATGGAAGATGAGGAAGGGCTGCACCACCATGAGGGCCTGTAGTTCAGAAACCCTACGAGCTGAAGTGATGGCCAGAAGGAAAGCTGTTTTCCAGGACAAATGTTGCAGATCTGTTGAGGCAGCAGGTTCAAAGGGAGGCAATGTTAATTTTTCTAGTATGTAATTAAGGTCCCAGGCTGGTATTGGTTGCTTCCTTGGAGGTCTTATATTCTTAGCCCCTCTGAGGAACTGTCGTAAGAGTGGGTGAGAGAATAAAGGAGGATCCGTGTTGAATTCTGCAGAAATGGCTGAGGCATGTATTTTTAAAATGAAAGCCCACTGTTCAGCAGTTCAGCTAGGTACTGTAAAACCTGAGGCAAGTTCAATTTTCTAGGGTCCTGGCCTCTTTTCTCATTCCAACAGCAAAACCGCTTCCATTTTGCGGAGTAAGCTTTTCTAGTAGATGGTCTTCTGGCCTCCAAAATGACATCCTGCACCTCCTTGGAGAGTAGGGACTGTTGTGGTGTCAAGGAATTTTCCATGCAGCGAGGTTGAGTGTATTCAGCTGACTGTGAAGAGTTTTGTAGCTGTTCTGAGTCAGTAGAAGAAACATTAGAGGCAGGGACCAGGGAGGAGTATGTGTTAGGCTCCACAGGAGTGGATACCAGTGTTGCCTTGGCCAATCTGGAGCAATCAGTATCATCCTCGGTTTGTCTATTCTTGCTTTCAAAAGCACCTTGGGCAGAAGGGGCAGGGGTGGGAATGCATAAACTGTCCATGCTGTCACACTGAATGAAAGGGCGTCCACTTTCCAGGCCTTTGGATGAAAGGTCCTTGAACAAAACTTTTTCAGTTGATGGTTCCTGTGGGAGGCAAAAAGATCTTTGTCTGGCCTCCCCACACGCTTGGATTATCTCTGTAAACACCTGAGGATGTAATTTCCATTCGTGTGGATCTGTCATATTTCTGCTTAGAGTGTCTGCCAGTGTGTTTTCCAGTCCTGGCAAGTACTGCGCTTGAAGTTCGATTTGTCTTTCCAGAGCCAAGTTCCAAAGAGTCATGGCTAGTCTGCACAAAGGGTATGAATGTGTTCCTCCTTGTTTGTTTATGTACCACATTACTGTGGTGTTGTCTGTTCTTTTCAGTAATTGTCCTGGATGCAGGAAGTCCTTGAAAGCTGTAATTGCATTTATTACTGCTAGCATTTCTTTTTGATTGATGTGAAGGTGCTTTTCCTTTTGGGACCATCTGCCCTGAATGCACCTGTCCTTCATGTCGCCCCCAGGCATAATCTGAGGCGTCTGTGGTTATGACTTGTTTTGCTTGAGGCTTGCAGAATGGAAGGCCTGTGTTTACTTGACATGCTTGGGCCCACCATAGAAATTCCTTTTGCAAACATGGAATTATTGGTATAATTGCTTCAAACTGTGACTGTGTTGAGACCATAGATTTTTTAGGTACCATTGAAGTTTCCTCATATGCAGCTTTGCACATGGGATTAGAAGAATGCAAGATGCCATGAATCCCAGAGCCTGCAGGATTTTCCTTGCAGTAAGCCTGGTACTTTTTGTTAGTGCTTTGAAGTACTGAGATAGTTGCCCTTGTTTTTCTGGCGTAAGATATGCCATCTGGGTGTTTGTGTCCAAGTTGGCACCCAGGAAGGTTATTTTCTGAGATGGTGTTAGTCTTGATTTCTCCTTGTTGATGGTATATCCCAGAGAAAGCAGTAACCATGTCACATATGCCAGATGTGACAGTAGTATGCGTTTGCTGTCCGCTTGGATCAGGCAGTCGTCCAGATAAGGGTAAATTTGTATCCCTTGAAGTCTTCAGTAGGCAATCACTGATGCCAGGCACTTTGTGAATACTCTGGGCGCAGTAGATAAGCCAAAGGGCAATGCAGAGAATTGATAGTGGATTGAACCTGCAAGAAATCTGAGGTATCTTCTGCAGCTTTGTCTGATTGGGACATGCAGATATGCCTCCTTGAGGTCCAATGTTACCAGCCAAAACTCCTTGCCCAGCATGGGAAGAAGTTGCTGTAATGTGAGCATCTTGAATTTTGGCATGAGTAGGAATGTGTTTAGGATGGATAAGTCCAAATGGGTCTCCAGTCGGTTCCTTTTCTTGGTACCAGAAAAGTCTTGAATAAAAACCTTGACCTTGTTGGTGTGTAGGTACCTTTTGTATAGCTCTCATGTTTAGGAGCTTTGAAATTTGCAGTTGTGCCTCTGCCCTTTGATTTTGTGGCAGGTTTGGCATGCCTCTCATTTTTGGAAGAGTGTGAAATTGAAATTTGTAGCCTCTGTTTATAATGTCCAGTATCCATTTGTCTGTTGTGACGATATGCCAATTGCTTGCAAATAATGCTAGTTTCCCTCCCAAAGGTGCTGTCAGCTGAGACTTGCTTGGTATGGAAATGAGGGAGTCATTGGGTTTGCTTCCTGTATTGTTGTGCACTGTCTTCACCACCTCTTGGTGCTGGAGATTGCCATTGTCTGCCTCTATATGATCCTTGTGATTGCCCTCTGCCCCTTGTGCGTCTGTATCTACCTCTTTGGGGCTTGTCAGTGGCTGGAAAGGACCAGTTTTTTGAAGGCCAATTTCTGCTAAAACGTGGTGGTTGGACCTGTAAGAAAGCCTTGACAGTTTGCATAGATTTGGCTTTTTCTTCCATTTTCCGTAGTATGTCCTCAGCATTAGTAACAAATAGTACATCCTTTTGTAAAGTAGCATCAAGAAGTTTAGCTTTCACATGATCAGGTAAATTTTGTTCCCTAAGCCAGGCATGTCTGTGAATGACTGATCCTGTAGCAGCCGCTCTACTGGAAGCCTCTAGGGCATCATAACCACATTGTAAGGTGTGTTTACCCACTTGCTCTGCACTATGCATCATATCCTGTAACTCTTAAATCTGGTTGTTCAGGTTGAGACATTTTGTTCCTTAATTGTGATAACAGGTACTGTTGATATTTAATCATATGAAACTGACAGTTTAAGGCCCTCATGGCTAGGGTGGCCGAGGTATATACCTTTTTACCCCACCTTTCTAGAGATCTGGATTCCCTTTCTGCAGGGAGTGGATTCCTGGCAGTGGAGGCCTTTAATCCCTTGGGGCCTTGTGAAATGGTTTCAGGGTCAGCATTATGGCCTTTGTAGAGAAATTGGTGAGAGCTGGGTACTCTGTAATACCTATCAAGTTTTACTGGTGCAGGAGGCAGAGAATCAGGGTTAAGGCAAGCCTCCGAATAGACATCATCCAGTACATCCAAAACAGGGGTATAGCCAGGGTCTGTGCTGAGGTAACCAAAGAAATTCCCAAGTCTTTCTTGGAATCTGAAAAGTCTTGGCCTTCCCAATGGAAGTGTTCCCTCAAAGTGTGCAAGGTTTCCCCAAAAGAAAAATCCTCAGGAGGGGATACAGAAGGAATGGACTGTTCTGCATCCGAATCCTCAAAAGGGGAGTAAGAGTGTTCCTCTGCATCAGAATGTTCTGATAAAACGGATCCCTGATCAAAAGAGGGAGATTCTTCCTCCACTCTGGGTCTCTTGTCAGGAGGGGGCTGAGAACCTCTGATAAGAGTAATTAAATCCTCAGCCATTTTAAGCATCTGTTTCTTAGGCATGGGTCCAGGAGAGGGGCCCTGTGCAACAGGCCTCGTAGGATGCCTGGTTGCTTTGGATTTAGTAAAAGCCTTTATTGAAAAAGAAGATGAGGGCCTAAATACACCATGGGTGGAGGTGGACCTGTCCACATTAGTAGGCTCGACATTAGCAGGGGCTTCGGTTGTAGTCTGGGAAAGGGCCGAGGATCCAGCGGTCTCGGGTACAGAGAACACCGCCAAAGGAGTGTCGTCGGTAGTCAGGGACTGCAAAGGCGTCTCGCTGAGAACCGGACCACGTGTAGCCTGTTTTGGTGTGGTGTCGGCGGGGACCGTGGGTCTCGCGTGTCGGTCCTTTTCCTTGCGTTTTTTGGACAAAACGGTAGTCGGAGTGTCTGATGACATCTTATAATCAAAAGCTTTACCAAAGTAGTGTTGGGCGAACTCCGCCCGACGCTTGATAGTGCATTTATTGAAGGTAGCGCAAAAGCGACAGCCCGAGACGTCGTAGTCTGGGCCCAAACAAGGTATGCAACGGGAATGGAAATCCTTATGCGGTATTTGCTTCCCACAAGAAATACAATTATTACCTTTTTCTGACATCGGTCCGAGGCAAGAAAAGTTTCCCCAACGGGGTACTTAGCTTTAAAGAAGACTTCGGTTCCAATTTTTTCGTGATTCAGGAGCTGGCCGACCGGCACTTGCGAACTGCTTCTGCTTCGGGCACCGCGCGGCAAAAAAGACTGAAGAACATGGCGTCGGCTATGTCTTATATACTCTGGCCATACTGACGTCAGAAGAGTAAGCGACGACAACCGACGCCGGACCAAGACTTTGGAATTCGGCCGACCGAGGGACCGCCTGACGGCTGAAAACCCATCTGTGATTACTGCAGCTGTATGCACGATGAACATCTGGAATCTGTTATTTATGGATATTGTTAGTAAGACACAAGCAGTGAAAATGTTTTAGTCCCTTTAGCTTTATACACAGGTCAGGCATATTTTTATCAACCAGAGGAAAAGTTGTGTACAGTAATTAATACAGAGTTCAAGGATTTTATCTGGTAGGGGAAGAGGCCATGTGTCAAACTGGGATAAGCTGACCCTTCCAATAGGACAAGGTGGTTTAGGATTACCGGATTTGAAGGGAGATTGTAGAGCTACACAGCTAAGGCTCATCGTATACATGACACAAGCAGAAAGCTATAATTCAAAGTGGTTAGGGATGATGATGAAGTAGGATAAATTCAAGAAATAAGGACGGAGTGGGATTTTGTATGAAGGTACTTTAGGAAGATAGCAGCCATACAGAAAGCACAGCTGTGTACCTAACATAAATGTAGATGTTTGAGTGTATTCACTGTTCCAGTCATTACAATTGGGTTATCCTGCTGGCAGGCTACCCGCAGTCGGCCCGAGTTCCAAAGTCTAGATCCGGCGTCGGATGCTGTCACCTCCTCCCTGACGTCAGTGCGCCAGGGGTATAAAAGATGCAGCCGACACCATTTTCTTCAGTTTTTCTTGCCCCAGATGTCAGGTGCCCCTAAAATGGCAGGCTAAATTAAGCGAATAAGCATGCATGCACAAAAAACGTTTCCTTCCTCTACAAGCAAATACACCACATAGGTTGTACAGAATAGAGAATTACAGATAAGTCCCAGCAAGAAAAAGGGGGATGGTGGGAGGGTAACCTGGACTGCAACAGTGAATACACTCGAACATCTACATTTCTGGTAGGTAAACAACTGTACTATGTTCATCGTGTTTCACTGTTGCAGTCATTACAATTGGGTTGAATCCCAAAGCTAAGGTTGGGAGGCTGGCTAAATAGAATTAGGAGAGGCTATAAGGCCCTGCAGAACTGCAGTGGCAAAGCCTGCTCTGGATTTAGAGTCGAGAGGTAAGTGATAGTGCTTTGTAAAAGTATGCACTGAACTCCAAGTAGCAGCCTCTAAAATGTCTTTGGTTGGTACTCCTCTGAGGAAGGCTGCTAAAGTGGCTGCTGCTCTGGTTAAATGTGGCCTAATGGCCTTAGGCACTGATTTGCCATGCTGTGAATAGCAGAAACGAATGCAGTGGCCTATCCATTTTGAAATAGTCTGCTTTGAGATAGGCTTTCCTTGAGACCCTGCAGCATATGCCACTAGAAGTTGTTCAGTCTTTCTGAAAGCTTTGGTTCTGTCCAAGTAGAAGCGCAGCTGCCTGTGAATGTCCAAAGAATGCAGAATTCTCTCACCCTTATTTTGTGGGTTTGGATAAAAGGTAGACAAATGAATTGTTTGGTTAAGGGCCACACTGGACACTACCTTAGGCATAAAGGTCAGGATGGAAAATGATAAAAGGTTCCACGGCCATGAGTGCCTGTAACTCTGAGACTCGTCCAGCGGAGGTTATTGCTAGGAGCAGAGCTGTTTTCCAGGATAAAGAATTTTATATCAGCTGCAGAGGCTGACGCAAACGAAGGCAGTGTAAGCTTTTCCAAGACATAGTTGAGGTCCCATGCAGGTATTGGTGCTCTCCTTGGAGGTCTTATGTTTTTGGTCCCTCTGAGGTACTGCCTTAGTAATGGATGAGAAAAAATAGGTGGTTCTGTATTCTAATGAGCTGAAATGGCAGAGGCATGAATTTTAATTCATGAAAAGGAAAGGCCTTTATCCAGCATCTCAGTTAAGTGTTGCCAAATCTGAGGAATATTTGGAACAATCGTGTCAAAACCTTGTGCCTGGTTCCAAGTACCGAATCTTTTCCATTTTTCTGCATAAGATTTTCTGGTGCTAAGCCTTCTGGCCTCCAAAATAACATCCATCACTGCTTTAGAGAGAGGTGTCTCTTGAATGGCTACATTATCCGCCATGCTGCCAAGTTTAAGGTCCTGAGTTGGCTGTGCAGGATCTGACTGTCTTGTTGGGTCAATAAGTGAGGAATTTGAGGTAATGCCCAAGCTGGGCATTGAGACAAGCTCTTTAGGATTGGGTACCAGTGCTGGCGGGGCCAGTTTGGGACAATCAGTATAATTTTTGGTTTCTCTTGTCTGACCTTGAGGAGTACCTTGGGGAGTAGAGGCAGAGGAAGAAAGGCATAAACTGTTAGGTTTTTCCAGCTGAAAGATAGGGCATGTGCCAGCCACATTTGTTGGTTCTATCGCCAATAACTTTGTCAATAATTGTGAAATGAAATTGTGCCTTATTATGTACAAGTGTGTGTTTATATAGTGCATTAGATGTTTTTTTACATCTAATGTCACTCAAATGTTCCGACACACGTAACCTAACTGGTCGAGAGGTTTGCCCAACATAAAATGAGTGACAGGTGCAACATGCCATATATATGGCCCAATCAGTATTACAGTTAGCAAAAAATTGAATGTCAAAAACTCTATTACTATTTCTGCTAGTGAATTCTTTTGTTTTCACCATATATTTACAGTTGACACAGTGGCCACAGGGAAAACAACCAATAAGTTTGTCCCCCAAAATAGTTGTTTGATATACCTGGGGTAAGGTAGATTCAAAATGATGTTTGTAATGATTAAAATGTCCCGCTAGGTTCTTTCCTTTGCGAAAGGAAAATGAACATTTATTGGGAATGATTGCTTTGGTTCTGACATCTGCTTCCAGTATATTCCAATTATCTTTCCCTGTGGCCACTGTGTCAACTGTAAATATATGGTGAAAACAAAAGAATTCACTAGCAGAAATAGTAATAGAGTTTTTGACATTCAATTTTTTGCTAACTGTAATACTGATTGGGCCATATATATGGCATGTTGCACCTGTCACTCATTTTATGTTGGGCAAACCTCTCGACCAGTTAGGTTACGTGTGTCGGAACATTTGAGTGATATTAGATGTAAAAAAACATCTAATGCACTATATAAACACACACTTGTACATAATAAGGCACAATTTCATTTCACAATTATTGACAAAGTTATTGGCGATAGAACCAACAAATGTGGCTGGCACAAAAAACTTGATGTGAAAGAAAAGAAATGGATCACCAAACTTGGTGCACTCTTCAACCCAGGGCTTAATGAATGTTTATAAATAAATTTGGCAAAGTATATATTCTTGATGAATATTTGTGAGTATAGTATGTCCAAATTTGGTGTACTTCTCAGCCCAGGGTTTAATGAATGTTTATTAATATATTTGGAAAGTATATAATTTTGATGAATATTCATGAGCATAGTATCTTCTGTTCAACCAATCATAATTTTTCATGATTATATAAAAGCACTTCATGATTGGCTTCTTTGTAAAACACTGAAGAAGGCTAGGTTTAAATCCGGGCCGAAACCGGTTTGTCTGTAAGCTCTCATGTTGCTTTGGTAGTTTATTATTAAACTACTTATTTTTCAGCGGTTCACTTGTTGCTGGCTTGTTTTCTTTTTCTTGTACTGATGGGGAGACCATCCACCAAGTCAAGTGGTCTTTGCATGACTGCGTGATTATTATTCTTGTGAGACATAGGAAGTTGTTGAAAGGACCACTGGGTGAAAAGCATCCACTGGAGAATCCTCATGTGAAAGCGAGCCAGGGGAACTAATATGATCGCTGCTGCCATGAGACCCAAGGTTTTTAGGACAAATCTGGCCTGAATCTTTCTGCATCCTAATAATACCTGTACATGTCGGCGAATGTCTGCCACTCCGTCTATTGGAAGTCTTGCGGACAGATCTTTCGTATTTAATCTTGTGCCTATAAAGGTTAAAGACTGACAAGGCGACAATGCAGACTTTTCGAAATTTATTGAGATACCTAGGTTGGAGTATGTTTGGATGGTATAATCCCTGGCTCTCAGCAATTGATGTCTGGTGGTAGCAGTAAGGAGCCAGTCGTCTAGATATGGAAACATCTGGAATCCTTGCCATCTCAGGTAAGCGGTAACCACTGCCATACATTTGGTGAACACCCTGGGGGCTGTGGTGAGACCAAAGGGCAGGGCTCTGAACTGGTAATGACTGGCTCCCAGCCGGAAGCGGAGAAACCTTCTGGAACGCCTGTCCATTTTGATATGGTAGTATGCATCCTGAAGATCTATGGAGCACATCCAATTGTCCTGACCCAAAAAGGGTAGAACGGACTGAAGCGTGACCATCCGGAACTTCGTTCTTTGAACAGACTTGTTTATTCTGCTGAGATCCAAAATGGGTCTCCAGTCCCCTGTCTTTTTTGGTACCAAAAAGAACTTTGAGTAAATTCCAGATCCTTGCTGGTCTGCTGGGAATTGTTGGATGGCCCGTTTTTTTAGCAGTTTTGAAATTTCTTGTACTGCCTGTTCCCTTAGACCGGGTGGAACATCTGGGATGGGCTTGTTTGCTTTTAAGGGGGTGTGGACAAAAGGGATTTTGTAACCTCCGGATATGACAGACCGTACCCATCTGTCTCGTGTGATGAGATGCCAGGCTTCTGGGTACAGAGACAATCTTCCCCCGACTGCCTCCGAAGGCTGACAGCCGGGCAGCCCCTCAGGGGTGCTCGAAGAGCTTGTCAGAGAAAGATTCTCTGCTGCCCTGATTCTGCGGACCCCCTCTGCCCCGTGGGCGGCGTCTATTGTTGTTCCCTCCTCTGCCTCTGGAGGGAAACTCGCCACGTCTGTCAGGCACGGCTCCCTGGGGTTTCCGGAACCACATCTTTCCACTCTTCTGACCTTTACGGTATGGTCTAGAGGGAGTGGAAAAACGGACTCCCGTGGCAGAGAGAGTCTTGCCTTCCTGCTCACACCTGGTAAGGGTATCTTTCACTTGTGGTTCAAACAGAGCCGAACCATCGAAAGGGGTATTGGTAAAAGACGCCTTGAAGGGATCAGCAAAGTTACATAACCGCATCCAGGCATGTCTTCTCAAAGCCACGCCTGCGGCCCTACTCGACCATCAGCCTCATACGAAATGAGCCACATGGAGGAGTTGACGATTGAATTAAGAGTCACCAGCTGGGAGTTAATCTTGTCTTGAGCCCCCGCAGCTGATGGATCTTGAAGGGTATCTCCTAGCTCCTTGAGGAGATCCCTCTGGAGACGGGTGAAGTGGCACAAGTAATTCAGCGACCGCATGGAGAAGGTCGCTGAAGAAAATATCCGCTTCCCGTATCTGTCCATCATCCTAGAATCTTTATTAGGGGGATGGACAGGTACAGAAGTGTCAGCCAACTCCTTTTTTGTGGCCGCTGCTACCACCATGGCATCAACAGGGACACCCTTTGTCAAAAACTGTTTATCTTGAGGGGCCCTAATAAACTTAGTGGGCCTGCGGAGGTTGGTTCCAGTGTGTCCGGGGCTGACCACTCCTTCCGAGCTTTCCATCAATGGATCGAAAGGCGGAGACACCCAGGAGGTGGAGGGGCGAGAACCAAACGCGTCCAGGAATACCGACTCATCCTCAAAAGGGTTAAGGGCAGTCCAGTTCCCCCTCTGCCTAAGGATCTCAAGGATGTCTGAGAAAGAGACATCTTCAGAGGGGGATCTTGGGGACCCCTCCGAAACCTCCAAGTCGGTATCTGACGTGACAGACTCGGGGGAGTCAACATATTTCCTCTTACATCGAGGGGGCTCCTCTGAAATTTCAGGGGAGGCCTCGGAAAAGGAAGATACACCCAGGGGGTGACATGGAGCGTTTGATCCCCTCGCTTGGGGTCTGGAGAAGGGGCAGAGACCGAAGCAGGCACCCTGGGGGGAGGAGCCGAAAGGGCTGATCGAGGTGCAGACTCAGAAGTCAGCACGCTCCTCATGACCTCAAAGGTGCCCCTGTCCAGCAGAGAAGAGGGTCCCCGCTCCGAAAAGACGGGAATCCTCCCCAGCACCGAAAGGGACGGCTCCGAGGCCGATGTAGGAGCTGAGCTTACCCGCCCCGAGGTTCTGAGAGGGAGAACGGGGTCGGACAAGGGTCCGATGCCACTCACCCCCTCGGAGCAGATGAGGGAGTCTCTGCACCCAGAACCCTCCAAGGACGGAATCACTGAAGAAATCGGAGCAGACGACGGAGCCGAAAGGGGAAGCATTGGCGCCGTTTCCAGGATCCGAGCCCCAACAAACTCCGGCTCCGAATTGACAGGAGGAGTCGGAGGAGGAACTACTTCAGAAACAGGAACAGCCACTGCCTGATGAGGAGGGCAAGTTAAAATTTTAGCCAGGGCCTGCGATTTGAGGAGTCTACTAAACACCCTCTCCAAGTCATGATCGGATAGCCTCGAGGACCAAGAAGAGTGGGACCGATGGCTCTGTTCAGATTGTAGTAAAGGCGACCCCGGAGTCGAGCGAATCGACTCTAGGGATGGAGACCTAGATCGCTTACAGCTCCCTGACTGTTCTGACACCAAGGTCGGAGCCGAGTGAGATTCAGATACTTCGGTTACGGCCGGAACCGAAATGGAAGCAGACGCTCCACCTGGCGGCGGCTCCGTACTGGGAGCAGATGGCTTGGTGGGCTTAGGAGTTTTCGCTGGCTGAGGCTTCGCCAGAGACCCCTCGGGTTTTAGTAACCCTCTAAGAATCAACTTGTTCCTACGCTCCTGCAGGACTCTCAGACTAAAGGCATGACATACCAAGCAAGAGTCCTGCAGGTGTAGGGCGCCCAAACAAACACAAGAAGGTGACTGTCAGAGACATTTTCTGACAGCACGAGTCACAGCTCTTGAACCCTGATACCTTGGTATCCTTTGACATGCTCAGGAAAAAAGGAATACCAACGGAAGTATACTAGACTAGTGTAAGGAAACAAACACACACTAGTCCCACACCTTCACACAAAAATTTAAAGACAGTAACGACACTAGAAATATAAACAAGAAATGTATCTTTAACTACAAAGGCTAAACACTACTTCCTACTGGAAAAAGGGTTTATAAAAGGGAAGGGGTTAGCCTCTAATTAAAATGGCTACTTTTAGGGAGATTGGGGGGGGGGACTCTCTAAGCAAAAACGAGTTTCCTAAAAGGAAGAAAACACAGGGATTAAAGATAAAGAGGGTACTAAAAACTAATCTAACAGTAATACACTAATAAAAAAGCTTTAAATATATACTAAATTTTAACAACTAAGTATCACAAAAAAGTTAAATACGACCTGAGCCAGTAAAGTGCAACCTCGTAGCTAAAGCGGCAAATGAGATCTGGGGATCTAGTGCCAGGCATTGTGGGATATAAGGAGGCCTCGAGCCAGTAAATAGCTCTCGAGCTTTAGAAAATGGCCGAGTCGCAGCCGAAGATTGGCTCCGAACCCAACCAGCAAGAATTAAGGCGAGAGAGACGACTTAACATTGTTTATTTCACAGGAGCATGCACATTTTGACATGCATCCAAATCCCATTTCAGACCATGCATCAATAAAAACTAAAATAAACACTCAGGGTACTTAAGTAAAAATGAAATCCTGGTGCCTTCACACTTACCTGTTAAAAATAGATGCATTTAATGAATGGTACAGTAGAAATTATTCTACAGTTACTAGGCAAGACAGAAAACAGAAATTTCTTTGAATGGATAGTTAGTAGGATTGCATGAAAATGGGGGTTAAAAATAGGGTAGAAACAGAAGAAACACAAAGAAAAGTAGTAACAGGAATTATTTAGAGGGGCTGACAAAGGTGAAAGTACTCAGAATAAGAGGAACCTCACAAAGTACAGCAGCAAATGGACTTTTAACAGGGAAGTAGTTAAGCCCTGACTCAAAAAAAGAAAAAGAAAAAATCAGAGACAGTTCAAAACTGAAGACACTAAATCATTAAAAAATATCTAGGTCTTGCCCTGTTGCTGGCAGACAGACAGGCATGAGTTTCCCACATATGCCTTAGAAGTGGATAGCTTTTGTGAAGACAGGAATTTACATAGCTCAGGCAAAGTGGGACTACTGGAAATTAAAAGAACTGGAGAAGTCAAGCTGCAATACTAAGAAAAAGGAATACCTGGTTATCACTTGCTGCAGGGATGAGTCAGAAGAGGTTTGTTAGGGTACACTCATAAGGGCTTCTTCAAAAAGTAAAGATAGCAGGGGAAACCTCAAGCCTACCAAAGCCCATGAGGGGCTTTGAGAAAGATTTTCCTCTCCTGCAGTCTGCTTTCTAGAGTAAACTTATCAGAAAAAAAAACAGAAGTATTGGCAAAGAAAATAAGGGACTCAGAAATTCAAAGATATAATTACAGTGGTAATCAAGAAAAGTTGGCTTTATTTGCAGATTATGATGATATTTTGTACCTAATGAAATAAAAAAGTACATGTCAGTGTTGTGGAACATTCTGAGACTGTTTCAAGTCTTTTCAGTGCAGTAAACTCTCAGTTAACCTGAACTCAAGCAACCGGCAAAAAAAAAAAAAAAAAAAACGAAGAAATACAGTACAATTTTCATGTGTTGCACTTTTTCTCCCGCAGAAACATACCTTACATTTTTTTTACAGTTTTAGAGTTTTAAAAAGGAAGATGGGAATAAATTCCCTCTTCACCCAACCTGAGAACAAGTCAAACCAAACAAATAGTATAGGTTACAGTATTAGTCAGGTCTACTTTTAACAGTAACTCTCAAGCAACCAGAAACTACAGCATTTACCAATCCCTATGGGTGCCGGTTAACCAACAGTTTACTGTATACAAAATTAAAGAAGCTGAAACAAAGGCAACAGCTGTGAAAGTACAGTTTTGTACCTACCATAAATGTAGATGTTCGAGTGCTAATACAGCTGCAGTAATCACAGATGGGTTTTCAGCCGTCAGGCAGTCCCTCGGTCGGCCGAATTCCAAAGTCTTGGTCCGGCGTCGGTTGTCGTCGCTTACTCTTCTGCCGTCAGTAAGGCCAGAGTATATAAGACACAGCCGACGCCATGTTCTTCAGTCTTTCTTGCCCCAGATGTCAGGTGCCCCCAAAAGGAAGGCAATACATAAATAAGGCTTATCTACATATGCAAGCAATGCAATGTAATGCAAAATCAGTGTAAGCAAGCAAATAAAACATAGCAGGAAAACCCAGTCAGGTGGTATGAAGAGGTTGTTAGGCCCCATGCCTTTACCAAGTGGGGAAGGAGGGAGGGAAACCTGTACTGCAGCTGTATTAGCACTCGAACATCTACATTTATGGTAGGTACAAAACTGTACTATGTTCATCGTGCATACAGCTGCAGTAATCACAGATGGGTAGAGTCCCAAAGCTATGCATAGGGTGGTAGGTACTATGAGGAACTGGGTTGAGCCAGAATGCCCTGCAAAACAGCAGTGGCAAAGCCTGCTCTTGTTCTGGAATATAAGGGTAGGTGGTAGTGTTTTGTGAAGGTATGTACAGAACTCCAAGTGGCCGCCTCCAAAATATCCTTAGTAGGCACACCACTGAGGAAGGCTGTAGAGGTGGCTGTGGCCCTGGTGGAGTGAGGTCTGATACCAGAAGGGACAGGTTTCCCATGATAGGAGTAACAAAATCGTATGCAGTGGCCAATCCACTTGGAAATGGTCTGTTTGGTAACTGGATTCCCTTGAGCCCCTACGGCATAGGACACAAAAAGTTGTTCTGATTTCCTGAAGGACTTTGTTCTGTCCAAATAGTAACGTTGCTGCCTATGGATGTCTAAAGAGTGAAGCAGCCTTTCCCCTTTGTTTTGAGGGTTAGGATAAAAGGTAGGTAGGTGTATGGCTTGGTTTAAGGCTACCCTGGACACCACTTTTGGCAAAAAAGATGGATTAGTATGAAGGGAAACCCTATCCTGATGGAAGATGAGGAAGGGCTGCACCGCCATGAGGGCCTGTAGTTCAGAAACCCTACGAGCTAAAGTGATGGCCAGAAGGAAAGCTGTTTTCCAGGACAAATATTGCAGATCTGTTGAGGCAGCAGGTTCAAAGGGAGGCAATGTTAATTTTTCAAGTATGTAATTAAGGTCCCAGGCTGGTATTGGTTGCTTCCTTGGAGGTCTTATATTCTTAGCCCCTCTGAGGAACTGCCGTAAGAGTGGGTGAGAGAATAAAGGAGGATCCGTGTTGAATTCTGCAGAAATGGCTGAGGCGTGTATTTTAATGGAAGAAAATGAAAGTCCACTGTTCAGTAGTTCAGCTAGGTACTGTAAAACCTGAGGCAAGTTCAATTTTCTAGGGTCCTGTCCTCCTTTCTCATTCCAACTGCAAAACCGCTTCCATTTTGCGGAGTAAGCTTTTCTAGTAGATGGTCTTCTGGCCTCCAAAATGACATCCTGCACCTCCTTGGAGAGTAGGGTCTGTTGTGGTGTTAAGGAATTTTCCATGCAGCGAGGTTGAGTGTTTTCAGCTGACTGCAAAGGGTTTTGTAGCTCTTCTGAGTCAGCAGAAGAGGTATTAGAGGCAGGGACCAGGGAGGAGTATGTGTTAGGCTCCTCAGGAGTGGATACCAGTGTTGCCTTGGCCGGTCTGGAGCAATCAGTATCATCCTCGTTTTGTCTGTTCTTGCTTTCAAAAGCACCTTGGGCAGAAGAGGCAGAGGTGGGAATGCATAAACTGTCCATGTTGTCCAACTGAATGAAAGGGCGTCCACTTTCCAGGCCTTTGGATGGAAGGTCCTTGAACAAAACTTTTTCAATTGATGGTTCCTGTGGGAGGCAAAAAGATCTATGTCTGGCCTCCCCCATGCTTGGATTATCTCCGTAAACACCTGCGGATGTAGCTTCCATTCCTGTGGATCTGTCATATTCCTGCTCAGAGTGTCTGCCAGTGTGTTTTCCAGTCCTGGCAAGTACTGTGCTTGAAGTTCGATTTGTCTTTCCAGAGCCAAGTTCCAAAGAATCATGGCTAGTCTGCACAAGGGGTATGAGTGTGTTCCTCCTTGTTTGTTTATGTACCACATTACCGTGGTGTTGTCTGTTCTTATCAGTAATTGTCCTGGATGCAGGAAGTCCTTGAAAGCTGTAATTGTATTTATTACTGCTAGCATTTCTTTTTGATTGATGTGAAGGTGCTTTTCCTTTTGGGACCATTTGCCCTGAATGCACCTGTCCTTCAAGTGCGCCCCCCAGGCGTAATCTGAGGCGTCTGTGGTTATGACTTGTTTTGCTTGAGGCTTGCAGAATGGAAGGCCTCTGTTGTCTTGACATGCTTGGGCCCACCACAGAAATTCATTTTGCAGACATGGAATTATTGGTATAATTGCTTCCAAGCTGTGACTGTGTTGAGACCATAGATTTTTTAGGTACCATTGAAGTTTCCTCATATGCAGTTTTGCACATGGGATTAGAAGAATGCAAGATGCCATGAATCCCACAGCCTGCAGGATTTTCCTTGCAGTAAGCCTGGTACTTTTTGCTAGTGTTTTGAAGTACTGAGATAATTGCCCTTGTTTTTCTGGCGTAAGGTATGCCATCTGGGTGTTTGTGTCCAAGCTGGCACCCAGGAAGGTTATTTTCTGAGATGGTGTTAGCCTTGATTTCTCCTTGTTGATGGTGTATCCCAGAGAAAGCAGTAACCGTGTCACATATGCCAGATGTTCCAGTAGTATGTGTTTGCTGTCCGCTTGGATCAGGCAGTCGTCCAGATAAGGGTAAATTTGTATCCCTTGAAGTCTGCAATAGGCAATCACTGATGCCAGGCACTTATTCACAAAGTGCAATGCAGGGAATTGATAGTGGATTGAACCTGCAAGAAATCTGAGGCATCTTCTGCAGCTTTGTCTGATTGGGACATGCAGGTATGCCTCCTTGAGGTCCAATGTTACCAGCCAAAACTCCTTGCCCAGCATGGGAAGAAGTTGCTGTAATGTGAGCATCTTGAATTTTGGTACAAGTAGAAATGTGTTTAGGATGGATAAGTCCAGAATGGGTCTCCAGTCGGTTCCTTTTCTTGGTACCAGGAAGAGTCTTGAATAAAAACCTTGACCTTGTTGGTGCGTAGGTACCTTTTGTATAGCTCTCATGTCTAGAGGCTTTGAAATTTGCAGTTGTGCCTCTACCCTTTGATTTTGTGGTAGGTTTGGCATGCCTCTCGTTTTTGGAAGAGTGTGAAATTGAAATTTGTAGCCTCTGTTTATAATGTCCAGTATCCATTTGTCTGTTGTGACAATATGCCAATTGCTTGCAAATAATGCTAGTTTCCCTCCCAAAGGTGCTGCCAGCTGAGACTTGCTTGGCATGGAAATGAGGGAGTCATTGGGTTTGCTTCCTGTATTGTTGTGCACTGTCTTCACCACCTCTTGGTGCTGGAGATTGCCATTGTCTGCCTCTATATGATCCTTGTGATTGCCCTCTGCCTCTTGTGCGTCTGTATCTACCTCTTTGGGGCTTGTCAGTGGCTGGAAAGGACCAGTTTTTTGAAGGCCAATTCCTGCTAAATCGTGGTGGCTGGACCTGTAAGAAAGCTTTGACAGTTTGCATAGATTTGACTTTTTCTTCCATTTTTCGTAGTATATCCTCAGCATTAGTACCGAAAAGTACATCCTTTTGTAAAGGAGCATCAAGAAGTTTAGCTTTCACATGATCAGGCAAATTTTGTTCCCTAAGCCAGGCATGTCTGCGAATGACTGATCCTGTAGCAGCCGCTCTACTGGAGGCCTCTAGGGCATCATAACCACATTGTAAGGTGCGTTTACCCACTTGTTCTGCACTATGCATCATATCCTGTAACTCTTTTAAATCTGGTTGTTCAGGGTGAGACATTTTGTTTTTTAATTGTGATAGCAGGAACTGTTGATATTTAATCATATGAAACTGGCAGTTTAAGGCCCTCATGGCTAGGGTGGCCGAGGTATACACCTTCTTACCCACCTTTCTAGAGATCTAGATTCCCTTTCTGCAGGAAGTGGATTCTTGGCAGTGGAGGCCTTTAATCCCTTAGGGCCTTGTGAAATGGTTTCAGGGTCAGCATTATGGCCTTTGTAGAGAAATTGGTGAGAACTGGGTACTCTGTAATATCTATCAGGCTTTACAGGTGCAGGAGGCAGAGAATCAGGATTAAGACAAGCCTCCGAATATACATCATCCAGAACCTCCAAAACAGGTGGTATAGCCAGAGGTCTGTGCTGAGGTAACCAAAGAAATTCCCTAAGTCTTTTCTTGGAATCTGAAAAGTCTTGGCCTTCCCAATGGAAATGTTCCCTCAAGGTGTGCAAGGTTTCCCCAAAAGAAAAATCCTCAGGGGGGGGAATGGACTGTTTTGCATCCGAATCCTCAAAAGGGGAGTAACTGTGTTCCTCTGCATCAGAATGTTCTGATAAAATGGATCCCTGATCAGATGAGGGTGATTCTTCCTCCACTCTGGGTCTCTTGTCAGGAGGGGGCTGAGAACCTCTGATAAGAGTTATTAATTCCTCAGCCATTTTAAGCATCTGTTTCTTCGGCATGCATCCAGGAGATGGGCCTTGAGCAGCAGGCCTAGTGTGATGCCTGGCTGCTTTGGATTTAGTAAAGGCCTTAATAGAAAAAGAAGATGAAGGCCTAAATACACCATGGGTGGAGGTGGATCTGTCCACATTAGTAGCCTCGACATAGGCCGGGGCTTCGGTTGTAGTCTGGGAAAGGGCCGATGACCCAGCGGTCTCGGGTACAGAAGACACCGCTGAAGGAGTGTCGTCGGTAGTCAGGGACTGCAAAGGTGTCTCGCTGAGAACCGGACCACGTGTAGCCTGTTTCGGCGTGGTGTCGGTGGAGACCGCGGGCCTCGCGTGTCGGTCCTTTTCCTTGCGTTTTTTGTCCGACGACATTTTATAGTCAAAAGCTTTACCAAAAAAGTGTTGGGCGAACTCCGCCCGACGCTTGATAGTGCGTTTATTGAAGGTAGCGCCAAAGCGACAGCCCGAGACGTCGTGGTCTGGGCCCAAACAAGGTATGCAAAGGGAATGGAAATCCTTATGCGGTATTTGCTTCCCACAAGAAATACAATTATTAACTTTTTCTGACATCGGTCTGAGGCAAGAAAAGTTTCCCCAACGGGGTACTTAGCTTTAATGAAGACTTCGGTTCCAAATATATTCGTAATTCAGGAGCTGGCCGACCGGCACTTGCGAACTGCTTCTGCTTCGGGCACCGCGCGGCAAAAAAGACTGAAGAACATGGCATCTGCTGTGTCTTATATACTCTGGCCTTCCTGACGTCAGAAGAGTAAGCGACGACAACCGACGCCGGACCAAGACTTTGGAATTCGGCCGACCGAGGGACCGCCTGACGGCTGAAAACCCATCTGTGATTACTGCAGCTGTATGCACGATGAACATCATGGAACGTTATGGTAAGTACATACCTCGCTGTAATTCTTGCTGGATGGGACAGCGTAACTAGTACCTTTATCCCGGGTGGCTCAAGTGAATAGACTCTTCAGCACAGTGGACCCAAAGGATGACCTGTCCCAGGAGGCCAAATCCAATTTGTAATGAGTGACAAAAGTATGTGGTCTTGCCCAAGTAGCTGCTGCACAAGTAGTATCAATTGGGAGCCTAGAACTAAAGGCACATGAAGTAGATACAGCTCTAGCAGAATGGCCTTTGACTTTGATGGGTAATTGTTTGCCAGCAGTTTGAAAAGCAAAGGAAATGCAATCCGAAAGCCATTTTGAAAGAGTAACCTTGGAAACAGGCAAGCCCTTATTCTTGTCAGAAAAGGAGACAAATAATTGATCTGGTTTTCTGAATTCTTTAGTCCTGTGTAAATAAAATCTGAGAATTCTATGAACGTCTAACTGGTGTAGTCTACAATCAGATTTATTAGAGTGGTTCGGAAAAAACACTGGTAGCTCAACAGTGGTGTTAAGACTGTGCTCTGAACATACCTTAGGAAGAAAGGAAGGGTTCGTCCTGAGAGAGACTCTATCCTTGTGAAAAATAATGCAAGGAGATTGTTCTGAAACTCTCCTAGCAGATGTTATGGCTACTAAGAATAGTGTTTTCCATGACAAAAACTTCAGGTCTGATGAAGAGGAGGGCTCAAAGGGTGCAGACATTAAAGATGAGGTCTAAGTTTAAGTCCCAGGGTTCTAATGGCTGTTTGACTGGAGGCCTGAGAACTCCTTTAAGGAGGTTTTGCACAAGTGTGACATGATAGGATTTCCCATGAAGCCAAAATGGAAATTGGAAATGGCAGCTAACTGAACTCTGACTGTAGCGGCTGCAGCTCCTTCATGAAATACTGATGCTAGAAAGGATAGAATAGAGTCTATAGGAGCCATGTATGGATCTAAGCCTTGGTTTGTAGCCCAAATAGAAAACCTTTTCCATTTGCTGGAGTATAGTTTCTGAGTGGAAGGTTTATGGGATGAGATCAGAATGTGTTTGACAAAAGGAGATAGGGGAATGCACCTGGCTATTTGTGGAACTGGAGCAGCCATGCTGTCAATTTGAGGGTGTGGATGGAGGGATGGAACTGCCCCGACTGATGAATCAGGAGGTCTGGAGATGGGTCCAGAATCCATGGTTCCTTCAAAAGGTAGGGCCACAGGAAGGGAAGTATACTTGTCAAGGCCAGTAAGGAGCAATGAGGTTCAGAGAACTCAACTGTTTTGCTTTCTGTATTATCTTTGGGACGAGAGGAAAAGGTGGAAAGGCATAAAGAAGTCCCGGGGGCCAATTCTGGACTACAGCATCCCTGGGTGACATCCCCAGATGTGAAATGAGGGCAAAGTAGCTGCTGCATGTGGTGTTCAGGTGAGTGGTGAATAGGTCGCAGCAAGGCTGGCCCCATTTGTGAAAGATCTCTTTCACAACTTCTGGATTCAGGGACCACTCGTGAGACATCAGAATTGCTCTGCTGAGTTTGTCTGCTATTACGCTGGATTCTCCCAGGATGTGCGTTGCTACCAGAAAACGTTGAGTGTCCATCGCCCATTTCCAAACTCTTAAGGCCCCTCGGCAAAGCGGGTAAGATTTAGTTCCCCCTTGCTTGTTTATGTACCACACGACAGACATGTTGTCTGACTGGATAGCAATCGCCCCGGTGGAAAGGGAGCTGTGAAGTGCTTGCAACGCATACAGCACCGCTCTCATCTCCAGAACATTGATGTGCAAGTGGTTCTCATGGTTCTGCCAAGTACCTTGGACTGTCATTCCCAAATAATGCCCCCCCCCCCTATATAAGAAGCATCCGTGGTCAAAACTGCTTTCTCTTGGGGAGGAACAAGTGGACGACCTAGGAGTTGCTGCTCTGTGTGCAACCACCATGTCAGATCCTTCTTGCAGGTGTTTGTTATAAAAATCTGATGAGACAATGGAAGGTCTTGCAACGACCATTGGGCAAATAACAGCCATTGAAGTATCCTCATGTGTAGACGGGCTAGAGGAAATAAAAGGATGGAGGAAGCCATAGTCCCTAGAACTTGAAGGACTACCCTGGCCTGAACTTTTTGCTTGTTTAGCAATGCTCTGACTTGACTGCATAGAGACTCTACTCTTTCTGGTGTTAGTCTGCTGACATGGTGGTTGTGTCTTTTTCTGAGCCTAAGAATACAATGTGCTGCGAAGGAGATAAGGCTGACTTTTTTAGGTTGACTGTGATGCCTAGCCTGGTGCATAAGGATAGAGTCTCATCCCTGGTTCTGATGAGGTGATGCTTGGTGGTAGCAGTGAGGAGCCAGCCTAGGTATGGAAACACCTGGAATCCTTGACGTCTCAGGTGAGCCGTAACCACTGCCATGAATTTGGTGAACATTCTGCGGGCTGTCGTGAGACCAAAGGGCAGTGTTCTGAATTGAAAGTGACTGGCTCCCAGCCAGAAGCTTAAGTGTCTCCTGGAGTGCCTGTCCATTTTGATGTGGTAGTACTCATCCTGGAGATCTATTGAGCACATCCAATTGCCTTTCCCAATAAAGGGAAATATCGACTGCAGAGTGATCATTCGGAACTTCGATTTCCTTACAGACTTGTTGAGCCGGCTGAGATCTAGAATTGATCTCCATCCCCTTTTTCAAAACTAAAAAGAATCGAGAGTAAGTTCCGGATCCTATTTGCTCTGCGGGGACTTCTTGGATGACTCTCTACAGCAACGAGATGACCTCTGATGTTGCACGGTCTAGCTGAATGGGTGGTAAGTCTGTTAGAGACTGGTTTGTTGGGGGTTCGGAAACAAAGGGGATCAGATAACCTCTGGATATTATGGTGTGTACCCAACGATCTTGTGAAATGGTTAGCCAGGCACTTGGGTACAGCTATAGACAACCTCCGGAGACAGACAGTCGGGCAACCCCTCAGGGGCAATGAAAGGGACGATCAGAGAAGGTTTCTCTGTCTTCCTGATGCTGCGGACCTCCTCTGCCACGAGGGCGGCATCTTCTATTATATCCCCCTCTGCCTCTAGGGGTGGGTTGACCTTGTGCCGGAGAGAAACCTTTTTGGGATTTACCTGTATTACCTTTGGGATAGGGTCTAGACGGGAGGGAAAAGCAGACTCTGACGGCAGATAAGGTTTTCCCTTCCTGCTCGCACCTGGTCAAAGTCTCTTTCACTTGAGGTCCAAAAAGAGATGAACCATCAAAGGGGACGTTAGTGAAGGAAGACTGGAAGGATTCCGTGAAATTATAAAGACGCATCCAAGAATGTCTTCTGAGGGATATTCCTGCGGCGGCTACCCTACTCGCTCCATCTGCCGCGTACAATATCAGCCTCATAGAGGAGTTAGCTATCGATGCAAGGGTGGAGAACTACGCAGAAACCTTTATCCATGGAACCTGGAGCTACTGAATCCTGGAGAGTATCTCCTAACTCCTTCAGGAGATCCCTCTGAGGACGAGTAAAATGGGTAAGGTAATTCAGCAATCTTAATGAAAAAGCCACTGAAGAGAGGTACGCTCTTCCCATATCTATACATCGTCCTGGACTCCTTCTTAGGAGGATGGATATTAGAAAATGTTTTGGATAACTCCTTCTTGGTGGCCGCTGCTACCACCACAGCATCAACAGGAACTCCTTTGCTAAGGAAAGTCTTATCCTCAGGTGCTGTCAAATTTATCTGGCCTCCTCTGGATAGAATCCACTGAGTCAGGGGAGGTCCAGGCTTTCCGCGATATGACCCCCAAGAGTTAGTCATAAGGCGGTGTCACCCAGGAGGTGGAAGGTCAGGAACCAAAGGCCTTAAGATACACTGATTCATCCTCAGTAGGGTTAGAGGTCTTCCAATCACCCCTCTGTCCAAGGATTTCTAGGATGTCAGAAAAGGAGACATCCTCAGAGGGGGATCTAGGGGACCCTTATGATTCCTCTAAATCAGTGTCAGAAGTGACAGATTCGAATGAGTATACAACTTCCTTTTACACAGTCTCTTCTGAGGGAGCTCTCCAGTGAAGTAGTCTGGTGAGGTCTCGGAAGACGGGGGCACCTCCAATGGGGCTGCTTGGGCATCTGGTTCCCTATGCTGCGGGGGTGCCGGGGGGGGGGGGGAGAGGTTGCTACCTGCTGCTGGTGGGACACGGGTTCTAAAGGTATGGCTTTAATGGAAAATAAAGCCTTCTCTATAGCTTTGAAAGCCTTCCCTCCCCGCTCCGAAGAAGACCTCCGCTCTGAGAAGATGGATGGTCAACTCCTAGCAAGGGAGAACAGCTCCGAAGCAGAAGTGGGAGCCGAGCTGAGTCGGGCCGAAGCACCGCGAGGGAAGGTCAGTTCCAAAGAAAAGCCAGGGTGACTGTCCTCCTCGGAGTCAACTCGAGACGGTCGGCTCCCAGATCCCTCGGCTCCAGACTGAGCCACCAAGGATAGTGTAATTGTTTCTGAGGAAGCAGGCTGGATCCCCGGAGCTGATGGGTCCAAGACTAAAGAACCTGAAGTAATAGGCTCCGAGAGTGAAGCAGTTGGAGGAGGAACAGTGGCAGGTAAAGAGGTCGGCTCCGAAGCCTTTCAGTCTGGAGGGGCCAATTTTCTTGTCAGAGTTGGATCTGAAAGCAACCTCTTCACCACTTCCTTGATGTCCTCATCTGATAGTGTCCTGGAGGATCTGGTGGAGGCAGAAAGAGATCTCCTCCTCTCCAAAAAAGGAGATCTCAGGGTAGATGACAATTTCAATATCAGGTAAAAATTTTGGTAGCGAAGGTTGCCTTGGCACCGAGGAAACCGAGGGTACAGATGTGGAAGAAGCTGAATCGGAGCCAGAACTCCTCGGCTCCAACCCTTTAGTCTTTTTCGATGGCTCCGAAGCTGGGGCTGAAGATTTTCGCTTTGAAGACTTTGTAGCTGCCTGACCGAGTTCCAGCTGTTCCTGGAAGGAACTGGTCATAAGACCCCTATCAATAAGTTTTTGTTTCCTCTCATTCAAGACCTTGGTGCCAAACGCATGGCAAAAGGCACAGGGCTCTTGCAAATGAGCTTCACGTAAACAGTACAGGCAACTGGTGTGACTGTCAGAGACATTTTTTGTGAGCATCTATCGCAATTTTTAAACCCCGAAGGGCGATGATCTGTATGCTCTCTATCCTTTTCTTTAGGACATAACAAATTATAAACTAGCTAGACAGCAACAAGAACAACTGACAAAAGACAGTAAAAAAGAGAGGAGTTATATAACTTTTTTTTTTTTTTTTTTTTAATCACACACTCTGGGAGGAAAGGCCCTCTAACTTAAATGTGCCGTACAATCCTAGGGGGAAGAATAGGGGTCAGAAACTCTAAGTCACACAAGAGCTAAGGAATTAGGGAGTGTAAAAAGGATAGTGAAAGTGAAGAAAAAGGACTACATTTAGTAAATAAACTGTTACTTAGCCAACAAGCCAGTAAGATACAACCTCGAAGCTTTAGCGGCAAATGAGATCTGGGGAATTGTCGTGAGGCACCATAGGATAGGGGTTAGCCTCGAGCCAGGAAAAGCTCTCGAGCTTTACTATCGGCCAAGTCGGAGCCGAATATTGGCTCCTAACCCACCCAGCAAGAATTACGGTGAGCTAGGACTACATAACATCCAATGCTGTCTTGGCCAAAAGGGGGTCACCAGTAGGATTTTTGGTTTGTCCTTCTGAATTATTAGGACTTTTTGAATCAGAGTGAAGGGGGGAAGGGACACCCACCCCCCACCCCGAAAAAGGAGAAGGCATCCACTTTCCAAGCTTTTGGATGTGGGCTCTTTGTGCATAAGTTGGGCATCTGCCTATTGAGTAGGGAGGCAAATAGGTCTGCTTGTGGAATACCCCACCTGCATATCAAGTCTAAGAAAAGCTCTAAATCATCCATTCATGACAGGGGGTGGAGGCTCCGCTGTGTGAGTCTGTCATAACGTTCTCTGCTGAGGAGATGTACATGGCTAATAAGTGGACCCTGAGAGAAGCGGCTAGGTTCCACATCTGGATGGCAAGGCTGCATAGTGTGTAGGACCTGGTCCCCCCTTTTCTTATGTACCACAGGATAGTCATGTTGTTTGTGATTACTTTTAGGGTTCCTGGCAAAATAGAGGGCTAGAAAGTTAGAAGGGGTAACAGCAGTGCCCTAACTTCCTTGATGTTGATGTAGTCCTTTTTCCTTAGAAAAGACCATTTCCCTTGTACTGAGAGGTGCTGTTGGTTCATTTGTAACACTGCACCCCAGCCCAGTATGGAAAGACCCGAATGCCCTGAAGTCTCAGGTGGGCTGTGACCACCGCCATGACCTTGGTGAACACCCTGGGGGCTGAGGTGAGGACGAATGGAAGAGCCCTGAACTGAAAGTGACTGGCTCCCAGCAGAAAGCGGAGTAACCTCCCGGATAGCCTGTCCATCAGAATGTGGTAGTACGCATCCTTGAGGTCTATGCAGCACATCCAGTCATTCTCCCGTAGAAAGGGGAGAATAGATTGCAGAGTGACCATCCGGAATTTCTCTTTGGGAATGAACAGGTTTAGAGATGAGAGGTCTAGTATAGGCCTCAGTTCCCTCGTCTTTTTTGGCACTAAAAAGAACCTGGAGTAACTTCCCAACCCGGACTGGCCTGGGGGGACGTGCTGGCTGGCTCTTTTTTCTAGTAGCTTCAAAATTTCCGAAGCTGCCGCCTCCCTTTGATCGAGTGGTACATCAGGGAGGCGTTTCATAGGAGGGGGAAGACTCACAAATGGAATGGAATAACCTCTGGATATAATTCGGAGCACCCACCGGTCTGTAGTAATGGACTCCCAAGTTTGGAGGTGCTCAGACAGACGCCCCCCCCCCAACTGCCTCCAGAGAGGGACAGCCGGGTAAGCCCTCAGGGCTGTTGCGCGGGGGTCTCCGAGAAAGGTTCTCGGGACCCGAGATTCCTCGGCCCCCCTCTGCCTCTAGGACGGCATCCACCTTGTCCTCCTCTGCCTCTGAAGGACGAGGGATCCGAAGCGGGACGGGACTGCTGTGATTTCCAGAACCACATCTTCTTTTGCCCCCTCTGGTTCCTCGAGAAGGACCAGTGGGGATTAGAGAAATGGATGCAGACGGCAGACAGCGTCTTCCCGTCTTTCTCGCTTTGGACCAGCGTGTCGCGGACGGCCTTGCCAAAGAGCGTAGAACTGTCAAAGGGCGTGTTAGCGAAGGACGCCTTGAAGGGTTCCGCAAAATCGCAAAGGCGGAGCCAGGCAAGGCGCCACAGAGCGATGCCTGCTCCACTGGCTCTAGCCGCTCCCTCCGTGGCATGGGAGAGTAGCCGCATAGATGTGTTAAAAATAGATTTCAGAGTGACCATGCAAGTAGAAAAGGTGCTTTTGTCCTCGGCCGCCATGGACTCCGGGGGGGCTCCAGCGTATTCCTTAATCAAGTCTAGCTGGAGTCTGATAACATGTGCCATATAGTCCAGCGCCCTCACAGAGAAGTTTCCAATGCGGTCCAACGTCAGAGATTCCTTATCTGGAGGGTGGACCAAGGAACTCTCCTGCACTAGTTCCTTCTTGGTGGCAGCGGCCACCACCATGGCATCCACTGGAGAACCTTTAGACCAAGCCAGCCTATCAGAAGGGGAACTAAGTATCTTGTCTGGCCTTCTGGGAATTGGCTCAACTGTGTCCGGCTCCTTCCAAGCCCTGGTGGTAATCAAGTCCACCAGGGGGTCAGCCGGGGGGGGGGACACCCAAGAAGTAGATGGGCCTGCATCGAATGCATCCAGAATCACAGACTCATCCGAGGAAGGTTTTTGGGCAGACCACCCTCCTCTGATTCACAACATTTCCATGATGTCTCCAAAGGAGACATCCTCAGGGGATGACCTTGGGGAACCTTCCCCTTCCTCCAAATCTATGTCCTCTGTGTGGGACTCAGAGGAGTCCAGGTGCCTCCTTTTGCACTTCCGTTTGTGAGGAACCTCCTCGGTGGGGCTATCCGAGGAGGGCTTACCCACGGGGTCTTGTTCCTCTAAGGGAACCAACTGGAGCGCCAATGCAGGCTGTCCCTGAGGCCGGTTGACGGAGGACAGGCCCAAATGCGCAGGGGTGACGGATGGATCCGCAGCCAGGACCAGGGATCTGGAAGTCCTCGACAGCACCCTCTTCACTACATCAAACGCCGAGGGCGAACCGCTCTCCCCTGGCTCCAAGAGCAGCCCCCTCGGCGCCGATGCAGGGATCGGTGTCGGAGCCGAAGCGGTCGCACCCGAGAGGGAAGTGTGCTCCGACCTAAACAGCGCCGAAGACATCGTTCCCCCCACGAATCCGACTCTCGGCCCCGAGAGCTAGGATCCGACATGCTCGAGGGCATAGTCTGCGTCAAAGTAACCAAGACTGTCGGCGCCGACGGATCCCCGGGTCCGAAACGGCACAGATCTGAAGACTCCAAAACCCGATACCGGGTTGGAGAAGGAGCGATCGGGGTAAAGAAAAGGGCCGAGCTCCCCCCCAGAGGGGGGGGAGCTTGGAGCACCCCCATCTGCATTTGAGCCTGCAAGAAACGACGCATCATCCGGTCCAAATCAGCGGTCAAGCATCTGGTGGATCTGGAGGAGGTCGCCGAGGCGGGCCTGGAGGGCCACCTCGAGGGAGACCGGTACTCCTCTTCCGGCTCCGGGGAAAAGCAAGGAGAACGGAGCCGAGAATGAGGAGAACCAGAGGCCCTCTTAGCGGGACTAGCTACCTTAGCTGGCGGGGACGAGGGATGAGACTCAGCCCGCCTTTTATGCCTATGCTGGTCCTTATCTCTCCTCTTCTCTTTAGAAGAGGAAGAAGAGTCCCCCTCACCCTGAGAAACAGAGGGAGTTTGAGTCCCCAACAAGGGAGGGGGATCGGAAGGCACAAAGTCACGACCGGTGCCTTAGAGGGAGAGGAGGAAGAAGAATCCGGGGGCAATAATCCCGCCAGGATTAGCTTGTTCCTCCTATCCCTGATAGCCCGGGGGTTAAAAGCCTCACAGTCCTGGCAGCTGGTGGATAAATGGACCACCCCCAGGCAAATAACGCACTGAGTGTGGCCATCGGCTGGGGACAGCATATGACCACACTCAGTGCATTTAGAAAAAATGGCTTTAGGCCCTTCAGCCATCACACTACACATTCACACACTAGGGGGAGGGTTGAAAACAAATTTGAAGAAAAATTACCACAAAAATATTAAACTAAGTATACTAGTCAGTAAAGGGGGCTAAACCATACACACACAACACAGAAATCCCTGAAAAAAAAAACGATTTTAAAAGTTTTTATAAAACTAGAAATCTCTCACCCACGCCAACAGCTCGTCTCTAGAAGCTGCTATAAGCCGCGGCAAACTATATCTGAGGATGGAGGATGTGTAGCAGGGGATTATGGGTAGGGGGAGGATCTAGGAGCTCAGATCTTTAGCTAGGTAAAGCTGCCGGCTCGGATCAGAGGACGGATCTGATACCCACAGGTTGCAGACCAAATGAAGTTAACCACTTCAGATCTCCTGTTGTAGGCAGGGAATGAAAGGAATCATTGCTTCCAGGCTGTGACAATGTTGACTCCATAAACTTTTTAGGTACCATTGAAGTTTCCTCATATGCAGTCTCGCATATGGAATTAGTAGAATGCAGGATGCCATGAACCCCAAAGCTTGCAGAATTTGTCTTGCACATAACTAGGTTTATGTTGCCATTTGTTTGAAGTATGTTGTCAATAGTATTTGTTTGTCTGGCGTGAGGTAAGCCATCTGGGCAGTTGTATTCAAGCTTGCACCCAGGAATGTAATTATTTGAGAGGGTACCAATTGTGATTTCTTTTCATTTATGGTGTACCCTAGACAAGTTAGAAGTCTTTTTACAAATGCCAGATGTTGAAGAAGAGTGCCCTTGTCCTCTGCCTGAATGAGACAATCATCCAGATAAGGATAAATTTGAATGTTTCTTTGTCTGCAGAATGCAATTACTGGTGCCAGGCACTTTGTAAAGACCCTGAGCGCACCAGATAAGCCAAAGGGCAGTGCAGAGAATTGGCAATGCAAAAAACCTGCTTTGAAGCGGAGGTATCTTCTGCAAGATTCCCTTATTGGGATATGCAGGTATGCCTCTTAAGTCTAGAGTTACTAACCAAGCATTATTGCCTAGCATAGGCAGTAGCTGTTGTAAAGTCAACATTTTGAATTTTGGAATGTCCAGGAACATGTTCAGAATCAATAAGTCTAATATTGGACGCCATGAACGGTCTTTTCTGGGTACCAGGAACAGTCTTGAATAAAATCCTTGTCCTTTTTCCTTTTCTGGTACTGGCTGAATAGCCCCCATATTCATGAGGGACATAACTTGTTTCTGAGCCTCTGCCCACTGGTTTTGTGGCAGATCCGGCCATCCGTTTGGAATTGGCAAAGTATGGAAATTAAATCTGTACCCCTGGGATACTATGTTTAATACCCACTTGTCCTGGGTTATTAACTGCCAATTTTGGCATGAAGTGCTAGTTTTCCCCCCAAGGGGGCTGCCAAAAGATAAGTGCTTGGAGATGGTAGAGGGGAGTCACTGAGACTGCTTACTGTAGGGGGTTGTGCTTTATTACCTCCAGATGTGGAAGCACCCCATTGTTTTGACCTGTAAGATCTCTGTGATTGATATCTGTAGCCTTTTGAGCGCCTGGGCTTGCCCTGACTGGCTCTGCTGGACACAGGAAAGGACCAATTTGTAGTAGGCTAGTGCCTACTGAACCTGGGTGGCTGCACTTGCAAGAAATCTTTTACAGTTTGCATAGATTTAGCTTTATCTTTCATTTTCTTTAATACCTCTTCTGCCTTATTACCAAAGTATAATGCTGCAAAGGGGCATCAAACAATTTAGCTTTAACATGATCAGGCAGATTTTGCTCCTTGAGCCAGGCATGCCTTCTTATCACAGATCCAGTAACGGCGGCCGTACAAGAGGCCCCCAAAGAATCAAAACCACATTGCAAAGTATTTTTTCCAACCTGTTCTGCTGAATGCAATAAATCCCCCATACTGTTGATATTTAAGCATATGAAATTGGCAGTTTAAAGCCCTGATTGCCAAGGTTGCAGACGTATAAACTTTCTTACCCCATCTATCCAGCACCCTGGAATCTCTATCTGAAGGGGTAGGATTTTTGGCTGTAGAAGCCTTTACACCCTTGGGACCCTGAGAAATAGTCTCAGGATCAACAGCAGGATATTTGAAAAGAAATTTGTGGGAGTCAGGAACCCTGTAATATCCATCTGGCTTACTAGGAGCAGGAGGCAGGGAATCAGGAGCCATGCTTGATTCCAAGAACACATCTTCAACAATGTTGAAAACAGGAGGTATTGCCAAAGGCCTATGCTGAGGAAGAAGGAAATCCCTAAGCCTCTTTTTGATTCAGAGAAGTCCTGACTCTCCCAGTGAAAATGTTCCCTTAAAGTATGCAAAGTCTCTCCAAAAGAGTAATCCTCAGGAGAAGATGCAGATGGGATGGACTCCTCTGCATCAGAATCCTCATAAAGTGGGATAGGAAATTCCTGATCAGAAGAGGAATCAGAAGAAATGGAAACCTGATCTAAAGATTCACAATCAGTGCCTTGCCTAGGCCTCTAGGGGGGGGGGGGCTGATCAAGGTAATTAAATTCTCAGCCATTTTAATCATTTGTTTTTTAGGCATAGGGGCCTGAGCACGTGGCTCATGCGTAATTTTTTTAGACATAAAAGTTGTTTTTGTTGATGGCATCGGTTTAATATAAAAATGTTGAGGCCTGAAAACACCCTCAGAAGCCGGTGCCTGCTCAGCAGCTCCGGAACCATCCAAGGGAGAGACATTGGCGGTTTCAATACTATGCGAATCTCGTGGCATACCGGACTCCGAATAGGTCTCGGTAGAGGCCTGTGACTCAAAGTAGTGGGAATCAGGGGCTGCGAAAGCGCCTCACTGAGTACCGGCGAACCAGTGCCTGGCTTAGGAGAAGCTTCGTCAGTTTTGGACTTCGACAGTCTGTCTTCTCTCTTTTTCCTTGCGTTTTTTGTGAACTCCGGTAGGCGGATTGCTAACCGACAACATTTCAGGGTAGTTAAATCTTGAGCCAAAATATTTGGAAGCAAAGACATACCGACGCTTAATAGTGCGTTGGTTAAATTTAGCACAAAACCGACAGGAAGGCACGTTGTGATAAAGGCCTAGGCAAGGAATACAGTACAAATGAAAATCCTTATGAGGTATTTGCTTCCCACAAGTAATGCAATTATTAACTTTTCCTGACATCGGTAAGGAGCAAGAAAAAGTTTCCCCCAATAGGATACTTAGCTTTAATTTGAAGACTTCGGTTCTGAAACTCGAAAATTAAAATTTCAGGAGTCGGCCGACCGGCACTTGCGAACTGCTTCTGTTTCGGGTACCACGTGGCAAGAAAGACTAATTAAAATGGGGTCGGCTGCATGTTTTCTACCCCTGACAACCTGATTTCATGGAAGAGTAGACAGAACCGACGCAGGACCGAAGACTTTGTTATTCAGGCCGACTGAGGCCACCTGCTAGCATATTACCCAAATGTAATAACTGCAACAGTGAAACACGAAGAACATCAAGCAGCAGACGCCATTACATCAGTTTTTCCTGCCCCAAATGTCAGGAGTCCCAAATAAAGAGCTAAGTTATGGTGGAGTAACGCCACCAGTAGAAAGAAAATAGCTATAGCCCTGTAAAGAGTGAGGGAGAGAGAGACGAGGGGGCTGGGAGGGTGGGAAACAAGGACTGCAACAGTGAATAGACTTGAACATCTACATTTATGGTAAGTGTACACAACTATACTATGTTCTTCGTGGTTCACTGTTTCAGTCTTCACACTTGAGTTGATTCCCAAAGCTGAAGAACAGGTAAGGGCAGTCAAGAGGAGTTGAGGCTGGCTAGTATGCCATGCAGGACTCTGATTGCAAAGCCTGAACTGGATTTGGAAAAGATAGGCAGGCGGTAATGCTTGGTGAAGGTATGAACAGAACTCCATGCTGCAGTTTCAAGGATGTCCCTAGTAGGGATCCGTCTGAAAAAGGCTACAGAGGTTGAAGTTGCAAAAGTGGAATGTGTTCTGACCCCCTATGGGGGGTGGTTTACCATGTTTTTTTGTAACAGAAATGGCTGCAGTGTGCTAGTAATTTGGAGATAGCATGTTTTGATATGGCCTTGCCCTCTGCCCCTGGTGCAAAGCTGACTAGTAACAAGTCAGATTTCCTAAAGGGCTTAGTCCTACACAGGTAGAATCTGAGCTGGCTGTGCACATCTAAAGAGTGCATGATCCTTTCCCCCTTATTTTGAGGTTTAGGGAAAAAGGTGGGCAAATGAATGGATTGGTTGAGAGCTACACTGGACACCACTTTAAGCATGAAAGTTGGGTTAGTACTGAGGGAAGCCCTGTCAGCATGAAAAATGATGGCTTCCACAGCCGTAAGTGCTCATAGCTCAGACACTCTTCTAGCTGAAGTGATGGCCAGAAGCAAGGCTGTTTTCCAAGAGAGGAATTATAACTCTGCTGAAGCTGCAGGCTCAAAGGGGGGAGAGTGAGCTTTTCCAACACAAAGTTAAGGACCTAAGCAGGGGTATGGGCTTTTCTTGGTGTCCTTAAGTAGTTAGCCCCTGCTAGGTTCAGGGTCTGCAATTGTGGATGCAAGAAAGTACAGTTGTGTACACTTACCATAAATGTAGATGTTAGAGTGTTTTCACTGTTGCAGTCATTACATTTGGGTTATCTGCTTGCAGGTAGCCCTTAGTCGGCCTGATTAACAAAGTCTTCGGTCCCAAGTTGGTTGCTGTCCCTTCTTCCATGACGTCAGGGGTATAAAACATGCAGCCAACGCCATTACATCAGTTTTTCTTGCCCCAGATGTCAGGTGCCCCCATAATGGGAAGCAATTAAATATAACAGTACAATGATATACCTCCAACAAAAAAGCAAATTCACCAAAAAGCATTTAAGCATAGTAAAGGAAAGTAGAGGTATAACCAAAAAAAGTTAGGGGGCTGGAGGGAGGGTAACCAGGACTGCAACAGTGAATACACTCGAACATCTACACTTATGGGAAGTGTACACAACTGTACTATGTTCTTCGTGTTTCACTGTTGCAGTCACTACATTTGGGTAGATTCCCAAAACTATGGTTGGGAGGAGGAATTTAGTTAGCATTAGGGTCGGTTATAAGGCCCTGCAAGACTGCAGTGGCAAAGCCAGCTTGGGATTTAGAGAAAAAGTAGTTTTGTACCTACCATAAATGTAGATGTCCGAGTGGTTATGCTGCTGCAGTCATCACACTTGGGGTTATCCTGCCGTCAGGCAGTCCCGCAGTCAGCCTGAATTCCAAAGCCTTGGTCCGGCGTCGGTTGTCGTCGCTTCTTCCCTGACGTCAGTGCGGCAGGGGTATAAAAGAGGCAGCCAACGCCATTTTCTTCAGTTTTTCTTGCCCCAGATGTCAGGTGCCCCAAACTAAGAAGGCAAAATAAGAAGCTTGCAAAACATACCTTAGTGCAAAACAATGGTACTAGTTGTAAGCAAATACACCATATAGACATGCATCCCAAAGGTTGAAGTACATGGAAATATAAGAAAAGCCTTGTTAGGTAGAGGGGATGGAACGAGGGTAACCTGGACTGCAGCAGCATAACCACTCGAACATCTACATTTATGGTAGGTACAAAACTGTACTATGTTCACCGTGCTATGCTGCTGCAGTCATCACACTAGGGTAGAGTCCCAAAGCTATGGTTGGGTGGTAGGAGCTAAACTGGGTTAGGTGCAGCTAAGATGCCCTGCAGAAAGTACAGTTGTGTACACTTACCATAAATGTAGATGTTAGAGTGTCTTCACTGTTGCAGTCATGACTGTAGGGGTTCTCCCCTGCCGGCAGGCAGTCCTCGGTCGGCCAGAATCCCAAAGTCTGGGTCCAGCGTCGGCTGTTCAGCCATGCTCCCTGACGTCAGAGCGCCAAGAGTACAAAGCTGACAGCCGACGCCATGTTCTCCAGTTTTTCTTGCCCCAGATGTTAGGAGTTCCAAAATGAGTAAGATCCCATACCCTTTGCAAATACACCTCAGAAGAAGGGTGAAAAAAGGAACCACACAAAAGAAAAAATAAGAGGGACAGGAGGGAGGACAGACTGCAACAGTGAAGACACTCGAACATCTACATTTATGGTAAGTGTACACAACTGTACTATGTTCATCGTGTTTCACTGTTGCAGTCATGACTGTAGGGTTGAATCCCAAAGCAGAATAAAAGGGAAGTGGTCATAAAGTAGAGGGGGCGGCTAAAAGGCCCTGCAAGACTGCAGAAGCAAAGCCTGCCCTAGACTTAGAGTAAAGAGGTAGATTGTAGTGCTTAGAAAAAGTATGCACTGAACTCCAAGTTGCAGCTTCCAAAATGTCCTTGGTACGAACTCCTCTGAGGAAGGCAGCTGAAGTGGCAGCAGCTCTGGTAGAGTGATTCCTTATAGTCCCTGGGATTTGCTTTCCATGGTGTGAATAGCAAAATCTGATTCCATGAGCAATCCACTTGGAAATGGTCTGTTTTGAAATGGCTTTACCTTGGGAACTTGAAGCATAAGAAACAAACAATTGCTCTGATTGCCTGATGCCCTTGGTTCTGTCCAGGTAAAAACACAGTTGTCTGTGTACATCCAAGGAATTCAAGATCCTTTCACCCTTATTTTGAGGAGTGGGGAAAAAAGTTGGCAAGTGAATAGTTTGATTTAAAGCCACCTTGGAAATCACCTTAGGCATGAAAGTAGGATTAGTCCTTAGAGACACCCTGTCTTGATGAAAAATAATATAAGGTTCCACAGCCATGAGAGCTTGCAACTCCGAAACTCTCCTGGCAGAGGTCAGAGCTAACAGGATAGCTGTCTTCCAAGATAAAAACTTGATGTCAGATGTGGCAGCAGGCTCAAAGGGAGGTAAGGTGAGTTTTTCCAAAACATAGTTGAGATCCCAAGCAGGAATGGGAGGAGATCTAGGGGGCCTTAAGTTCTTAGCTCCCCTGAGAAACTGTCTCATGAGCTGGTGGGAAAAGATTGGAGGGTCTGTATTATAATGAGCAGAAATAGCAAAGGCATGTATCTTTATGGAAGAGAAAGAGAGACCCTTATGTAAGAGGTCTGTTAGGTAAAGTAAAATCAGAGGAATGTTAGGAATAAGAGGATCAGAATCCTGAGCCTGCATCCGGGAACAAAATCTTTTCCATTTTCCTGCATAAGATTTTCTAGTGCTAGGACGTCTGGCTTCTAAAATGACATCCATAACCTGCTTGGATAGGAGAGAATGAATCAAAGACCCTGGATTAACCAGGCCGCCAGGCTGAGAGTTTTGACATGGGAGTGCAGAACCTGACCCTGGTGTTGGGACAGAAGGTTCGGAATTTGTGGTAAAACCCAAGGGGGCTCCAGGCAAAGGATTTTCAGTGTTGGGTACCAAAACTGTCGAGGCCAATTTGGGGCCAGCAAGATTATCATTTTGGGCTTGTTCTGTTTGATCTTTAATAATACCCGTAGAAGAAGAGGAAGAGGCGGAAAGGCATACCCCAAGAGGTTTCTCCAACTGAATGATAGTGCATCCACTTTCCAAGCTAGTTCGTGGAATGTCCTGGTGCAAAAAATCTGTAGTTGATGATTGAAGTGGGATGCAAAGAGGTCTATGTGAGGACATCCCCAGACTGCTGTAATCATCTTGAATATTTCGGTGTCCAGCATCCATTCGTGTGGATCCGATAGGTTTCTGCTCAGACTGTCTGCCAGGAAGTTTTGCTTCCCTGGTAGAAACTGAGCTTGAAGGTCCAGATTGTAAGCTAGAGCTGTGTTCCAAAGATTCATGGCTAGTCTGCAAAGGGGATAGGAATGAGATCCCCCTTGCTTGTTTATGTACCACATAACTGTGGTGTTGTCTGTCCGTATCAGTAGCTGTCCTGGTTGCAGAAGATTCTTGAAGGCCAAAAGAGCTTTCTGAACGGCTAACATTTCCTTTAAATTGATATGCAGGTGCTTCTGATCCTTTGTCCAAAGGCCCTGCAGACAGTTGCCCTGAAAATGGGCTCCCCATGCATAATCTGAGGCGTCCGTGGTTAGTATCTGAGTGGCAGGAGGCAGACAGAAGGGTCTTCCTTTGTTTTGAGTACATGCCTTAGACCACCAGAGGAATTCCTTTTGAAGATAAGGCAGGACGGAGATCTGTATGTCTAAACTGTGGCAATGCTGAGACCATATACGTTTTAGGTACCACTGTATTTTCCTCATATGTAGTCTTGCATATGGTACGAGAAGGATGCAGGAGGCCATGTAACCCAAAGCCTGCAGGAATCTCCTTGCAGATAGCTGAGTTAATGTTGCCAAGGTTTTGAAAGTTGAAGCCAGCTGTAATTGTTTTTCGTATGTCAGAAATGCCATCTGGGTTGTTGTGTTTAGAGCAGCGCCCAGAAAAAATATCTGTTGTGAGGGTGTCAAATTTGACTTTTTTGTGTTTACAGTGAATCCCAGGAACTTGAGAAGATTCTGAACAAACTCTAGATGCTGGAGTAAGACATCCTTGCTGTCTGCCTGAATAAGACAGTCGTCCAGATAAGGGTAAATTTGAATTCCCTTGAGTCTGCAATAAGCTACTACTGGAGCCAGGCATTTGGTGAAGACCCTGGGTGCAGTAGACAATCCAAAGGGCAGTGCAGAGAATTGATAGTGCCTCGATCCGGCCTTGAACCGGAGGTATTTTCTGCATTCCTGCCTGATGGGAATGTGTAAATATGCCTCCTTTAAATCCAAAGTTACCATCCATGCATTTTTGGTCAGCATTGGAAGTAGCTGCTGTAGAGTAAGCATCTTGAATTTTGGTATCTCGAGAAAAGTGTTCAAGACTGACAGATCCAGAATGGGTCTCCATGAATTTTGCTTCCTGGGGACTAGAAAGAGCCTCGAGTAAAAACCTTGTCCCATCTCTGAAAGTGGAAATAGTTCTATGGCTTTCATAGCCAAGAGAGCTTCCACCTGGTTTAAGGCCTCTAACCACTGATGTTTTGGAAGATCTGGCCATCCGCTTGGTCTTGGTAGGGTATGAAAATGGAATTTGTAACCTCTTGAAATCACATCCAGAAACCCACTTGTCTTGGGTTATATGAGTCCAATTTAGGTGAAAAAGAGAAAGTTTTCCTCCGAGAGGGGCTTCCAGGCAAGAAGTTCTTGCAGCCCAACAGAGGGAGTCATTGAGTCTGTTTTCTATGAGTTTGCGACCTATCCTCTTCTCCCCTAGGGGTGGAAGCAGTCCACTGTCTTGGTCTAGAAGAGGCTTGTGTTTGAGGCCCTCCTCAGGAGCGTCTGTATCTACCCCTCTGAGGCCTGTCTGAATTGGGAAAGGACCAGTTTTTTGTAGGCCAATTCCTACTAAATCTGGGTGGCTGTACTTCTAAGAAATCCTTAACTGTTTGCATGGAATTTGCCTTGTCCTCCATCTTCTTTATCACCTCTTCAACTTTAGATCCAAACAAAACATTATGCTGAACAGGAGCATCCAATAATTTAGCGTTTACTTGATCTGGCAAATTTTGTTCCTTTAACCATGCATGCCTTCTAATGACTGTGCCAGAGGCAGCAGCCCTACAAGAAGCCTCCAAGGCATCAAATCCACAGTGTAAACCATGCTTCCCAACTTGTTCAGTGGCATGCATTAAGTCATGTAATTCCTTATCATCTGCACAGGCGGAAATGGAAGTAAGCTTTTGCTTTAAAACAGACAGGAGAAATTGCTGGTATTTCAGCATATGAAACTGACAGTTTAGAGCCCTAATAGATAAAGTAGCAGAAGTGTATACTTTTTTGCCCCATCTTTCTAAAGATCTGGAATCCTTCTCAGTGGGAATGTTTTTTTTTAGCAGAAGCGGCCTTAAAACCCTTAGGACCCTAGGAATGGTTTCAGGGTCAGCAGTAGGATTCTTGTATAAAAACTGGTGGGAATCAGGAACCCTATAGTATCTGTCTGGCTTAACAGGAGCTGGAGGAAAAGAGTCAGGAGTTAAGTTAGCCTCCGAAAAAGCATCATCCACAATATCCAAAATAGGAGGAATAGCCAGGGGTCTATGTTGGGGAAGAAGAAGAAAATCCCTTAGTCTTTTCTTAGATTCCGAGTACTCCTGTCCTTCCCAGTGAAAATGTTCCCTCATTTCATGCAAAGTTTCCCCAAAAGAGAAATCCTCAGGGGGAGAAGCTGAAGGAATGGATTCCTCAGCATCAGAATCCTCATAAGGAGGGGAAAGAATATTCCTGGTCAGAAAAAGAAACTGAAGAAACAGAAGCCTGATCAGAGGAGTCATAATAAACTTCCTGCCTTGGCCTTTTATCTGGAGGGGGATGTGAACCCCTAATCATACTAAGTAAGTCCTCCGTCATCTTAAGTAACTGTTTCTGAGACTTGGGTGCCGGATCAGAAGAGGCCTGGGCTGCAGTCTTCGATTTGGAAGGAGTCTTTGCCTTTATTAGAAGCTGAGTAGGCCTGAAAACCCCTTCGGAAGCCGGTACCTGCACAGCGGCTCAGGACCCATCCGAAGGAGCATTGTCCGAAGGTCCTGCAACAGAAATATTCAAAGGCCTAGTTGGCTCCTCGTGGGAGTCCGTTTCAGCCATCGGTTCCAAAATGGCCGACGACAGGGGCTGCAAAAGCGCCTCACTGATGACGGCCGAACCTGAAGCTGGCTCTGCTTGTAAAACATCATCTGATTTGGACCTCGGAGGCCTGTCTTTATCCTTGCGTCGTTTGTGAACTCCGGTAGCCGGAACCGTATTTTATAATTAAAACGCCTACCGAAGTAATGAAATGCAAAATCGTACCTTCGTTTAATCGTACGTTGATTGAATCTAGCACAAAACCGACAACTAGCTACGTCGTGGTCAGGGCCTAAGCAAGGAATACAGTAAGAATGAAAATCCTTATGGAGGTATTTGCTTCCCACATGAAATACAATTAACTTTTTCTGACATCGGACTGGAGCAAGAAAAAAGTTTCCCCAACGGGGTACTTAGCTTTGAGTAGGAGAAGAAAGTCTTCGACTGAAGTACGTTTATAAAAAATTGTCAGGAGTCAGCCGACCGGCACTTGCGAACTGCTATCACCGCACGGCAAGAAAGACTGGAGAACATGGTGTCGGCTGTCAGCTTTGTACTCCTGGCGCTCTGACATCAGGGAGCATGGCTGAACAGTCGACGCCGGACCCAGACTTTGGGATTCTGACCGACCGAGGACTGCCTGCCGGCAGGGGAGAACCCCTACAGTCATAACTGCAACAGTGAAACACGATGAACATCTGCAGTGGCAAACCCAGCTCTGGTTTTTAGTATAGAGGAAGGTGGTAATGTTTGGTGAAGGTGTGCACTGAACTCCAGGTAGCTGCCTCCAGAATGTCCTTTGTTGGGACTCCTCGGAGGAAGGCTGCTGAGGTTGCTGTAGCCCTGGTAGAGTGAGACCAAATACTAGCAGGCACTGCTTTCCCGTGGTGTGAGTAGCAAAAGCGGATGCAATGTGCTATCCATTTGGAGATGGTCTGTTTTGAAATAGCCTTTCCTTCTGAGCCTGGTGCATAGGATACAAGGAGTTGGTCAGATTTTCTGAAGGCCTTTGTCTTGTCCAAATAGTAACGTAACTGTCTGCGAATGTCCAAAGAGTGAAGGAGTTTTTCTCCTTTATTCTGTGGGTTTGGATAAAAGGTGGACAAGTGTATGGTCTGATTGTGAGCCACACTGGATACTACCTTTGGCATGAAGGAAGGGTTGGTGCGTAAGGATACTCTGTCCTGATGGAAAATGATAAAAGGTTCCACTGCCATAAGTGCCTGCAGTTCTGAGACTCTGCATGCTGAGGTGATAGCCAGCAGCAGGGCTGTTTTCCATGACAAGTATTGAAGCTCTGCTGAAAAGGCTGGTTCGAAAGGAGGAAGTGTTAACGTTTCCAGAACAAAATTTAGATCCCAAGTTGGAGTTGGTGGTTTTCTGGGGGGGTCTTAAATTTTCTGCCCCTCTGAGAAACTGCCTTAGCAAAGGATGAGAGAAAATGGGAGGAACCGTATCATATTGAGCTGAAATGGCTGAAGCATGGATCTTTATGGATGAGAAAGAAAGGCCTTTGTGTAGCATCACAGTTAGATATTGTGCGGAATATTTGGGATGCCAGGATTTAGGCTTCTGGCCTGGCTCCATACACAAAATCTTTTCCATTTGAGTAAGTTTTTCTGGTGCTGGGCCTCCTGGCCTCCAAAATGACATTCTGGACGTCCTTTGAGAGAAGTGTGGTTTGATAATTTAAGGTATTTTCCATGCAGCTAGATTTAAGGTCCTTAGTTGACTGTGAAGGATCTGAGAGTTTTGTTGGGTTAACCACAGAGGGAATTGAGGTAAGATCCATGGAGGGCTGCGAGTCAAGTTTCGTAGTAGTGGGTACCAGTGTTGACGTGGCCAGTCCGGAGCAATGAGGATCATCTGTGGTCTCTCTGATCTGGCTTTCAGTAATACCTGGGTCAGTAGAGGCAGAGGTGGGAAGGCGTAGACTGACAATGCTGTCCAACTAAATGATAGGGCATCCACTTTCCAGGCCAGGGGATGATAAGTCCTTGTGCAAAATTTTTGTAGCTGGCAATTGTTTGTTGAGGCAAACAGATCTATGTCTGGTGGTCCCCACCTTTGAGTAATCATTGAGAATACTTGTGGGTGTAGTCTCCACTCGTGAGGGTCTGTCAAATTTCTGCTTAATTTGTCTGCAAAATGTTTTCTTTTCCTGGCAGGAATTGTGCTTGCAGTTGTACTTGGTAAGTTAATGCTGTGTTCCACAAGTCCATTGCCTGTCTGCATAGTGGGTAGGAGTGCGTTCCTCCTTGTTTGTTTATGTACCACAACTGTGGTGTTGTCCGTCCTTATTAGAAGTTGTCCTGGATGCAAGAGGTCCTTGAAGGCTGTTAGTGCATTTTTTACAGCTAGCATCTCCTTTTGATTGATGTGTAGTTCCCTTTGGTTTGCAGACCATTTGCCCTGTATGCATTGTCCTGCCATGTGTGCACCCCAGACGTAGTCTGATGAATCTGTTGTCAAGGTTTGGTTTGCTGGAGGTGAGACAAAAGGAAGGCCCTTGTTTGCTTGGCATGCTTGAGCCCACCATAGAAACTCTTTTTGAAGGCAGGGAATGAGAGTAATACTTGCTTCGAGGCTGTCTCTGTGTTGGGACCATACACTTTTTAGGTACCATTGTAGTTTTCTCATATGCAGCCTTGCATATGCAATTAGTTGACTGCAGGATGCCATGTACCCCAATGCCAGCAGGAATTTCCTTGCAGTGAGCTGGGTAGAAGTTGCCATCTTTCTGAAGTACTGAGCCAGTTGTTTTTGCTTGTCTGGCGTGAGGTAAGCCATCTGGGCCGTTGTATTCAAACTGGCACCCAGGAAAATTATTTCTTGTGAGGGTATTAGTTTTGACTTCTTTTTGTTTACTGTGTACCCTAGGCAACTTAGCAACTTTGTTACAAATGCCAGATGCTGTAGTAGGATGTCTTTGCTGTCCGCTTGGATCAGGCAGTCGTCCAGATATGGATAAATTTGTATTCCTCGCTGTCTGCAGTATGCAATTACTGATGCCAGGCATTTTGTGAATACTCTGGGTGCAGTAGATAAGCCAAAGGGCAATGCAGAGACTTGATAATGCGTTGTGCCTGCCAAAAATCTGAGGTATCTCCTGCAATCTTGTCTGATAGGGACATGCAGGTATGCCTCTTGGAGGTCCGACTTTACCAGCCAAGACTCCTTGCCCAGCATGGGAAGAAGCTGCTGTAGTGTGAGCATTTTGAATTTGGGAATGTCCAGGTACGTGTTTAGAATTGAAAGGTCTAAGATGGGTCTCCAGGCTTTGTCCTTTCTTGGTACTAGAAACAGTCTTGAGTAAAATCCTTGACCTTGCTCTTTTGCAGGTACCTTTTGAATTGCTTTCATGTTCATGAGAGCTGAAATTTGCCTTTGTGCCTCTGCCCATTGGTTTGTTGGCAGATTTGGCATGCCTCTCATCCTTGGTAAAGTGTGAAAATGAAATCTGTAGCCTCGGGTAATAATATCCAGAACCCATTTGTCCTTTGTTATGATGTGCCAATTTTGTGGAAAAAGAGCCAGTTTTCCACCTAGAGGTGCTGCCTGGGCAATTTTGCTTGGCAGGCGAAGAGGAAAGTCATTGAGTTTGTTTTCTGAAGGGTTGAGATCTGTCATCTCCCCCTCTTTGAGTTGTTGTTTGCCATTGTCTAGGCCTGAAGGTACCTTGTGCCTGGCCTCTGCCCCTAGGGCGTCTGTACCTGCCCCTTTGGGATCTGTCTGAAGCAGGAAAGGACCAGTTTTTTGATGGCCAGTTTCTGCTGAGGCGAGGAGGTTGTACCTGTAAAAAATCTTTAACTGTATGCACTGATTTTGCTTTTTCTTCCATCTTCTTTAAAACTTCCTCTGCACTGACACCAAATAACGCATCCTTTTGCGGTGGAGCATCCAGTAACTTTGCTTTGACATGTTCTGGTAAGGTCTGCTCTTTTAGCTAAGCATGTCTACGTATTATAGACCCTGTGACTGCTGCTCTACATGAGGCCTCCAAAGAATCAAAACCACACTGCAAGGTATGTTTTCCCACTTGTTCTGCTGCATGCCACAAATCTTGCATCCCTTTGAAATCTAGTTGATCTGTTTGAGGGATCATTTTCTGTTTTAAATGAGTAAGCAAGTACTGCTGGTATTTAATTATGTGGAATTGGCAGTTTAATGCCCTCATGGACAAAGTGGCAGAGGTATACACTTTTCCCTCCATCTTTCTAATGCTCTGGAATCTCTTTCCGCAGGTAGTGGATTCTTAGCAGTAGAGGCCTTAACCCCTTTGGGACCCTGGGAAATAGTTTCTGGGTCTGCAGCAGGGCTTTTATATAAAAAACTTGTGAGAGTCAGGGACTTGATAGTATCTGTCTGGTTTAGGTGGTGCTGGGGGTAAGGAATCTGGATTTAGACTGGATTCAGTGTAGACATCATCCAGAATGTCTAAAACAGGAGGAATGGCTAGGGGTCTATGCTGAGGTAGAAGAAGAAACTCACGGAGTCTTTTCTTGGAGTCAGAGTAATCTTGTCCTTCCCAGTGGAAATGCTCTCTCATGGTGTGCAGGGTTTCCCCAAAAGAGAAGTCTTCAGGGGGGAAACAGAGGGAATAGACTCCTCAGCATCTGAGTCTTCATAGAGAGGGAAGGGGTAATCCTGTTCCTCAGAGTCTGCTGAGGAAATGGATTCCTGGTCAGAAGGAGGTAAATCTTCCTCCAGTCTAGGCCTTTTGTCAGGAGGGGGCTGGGAACCTCTGATAAGGGTAATCAGGTCCTCCGCCATTTTGAGCATCTGTTTTTTACGCATAGGGGCCTGTGTGGGAGTCTCTGGACCCGGTTTCTTAACCTTTGGAAGCTTAGCGTATGACTTAATGGAGAGAGTCGTCAGTTTAAAGACGCCTTCTGAAACCGAAAGCCTGTCCAAAGTCTCTGGATCGCCGCCAGGGCTGGCGTCCGCGAGTTGAGGAGGAACCGGCTCCAGTGGCCCAGTAGATTCTGACAGAAGTAGTCGTATTTTCTAAATCTGCGGTAGTCAGGGGCTGCGTAGGCGCCTCACTGAACACCGAAGATCCGGCGGCAGGCCTAACCGAGACCTCAGTATCTGGTCTAGGTCTAGGCTGCCTGTCTTTGTCCTTGCGTTTTTTTAAACATAGCGGTTGTCGGAGGTTCCGACGACATAATGTAGTTGAATTTTCTGCTAAAGTAATGTCGGGCAGTATCAGCCCGATGCTTAATAGTGCGTTTATTGAACCTAGCGCAAAACCGACAGCCAGAAACGTTGTGGTCTGGGCCTAGGCAATTAATACAATAAGAATGAAAATCCTTATGAGTTATTTGCTTCCCACAAGAAATACAATTATTAACTTTGTCTGACATCGGTCTGAGGCAAGAAAAAGTTTCCCCAACGGGGTACTTAGCTTTATAGAAGACTTCGGCTGAAATTCTGTTCGAAAATCTCAGGAGCTGGCCAACTGGCACTTGCGAACTGCTTCTGCTTCGGGCACCGCGCGGCAAGAAAGACTGGAGAAAATGGCGTCGGCTGCCTCTTTTATACCCCTGCCGCACTGACGTCCGGGAAGAAGCGACGACAACCGACGCAGGACCAAGGCTTTGGAATTCAGGCAGACTGCGGGACTGCCTGACGGCAAGATAATCCCAAGTGTGATGACTGCAGCAGCATAGCACGATGAACATTTGGCAAATGATAATGCTTGGTGAAAGTATGTACAGGACTCCAGGTAGCAGCTTCTAGGATGTCCCTGGTAGGGATGCCTCTGAGAAAGGCTGTAGAGGTAGATGCAGCCCTGGTGGAGTGAGGTCTGATCCTCTGGGGGGATAGGTTTTCCATGGTGCTTATAGCAGAAATGAATGCAATGGCCTATCCATTTAGAAATGGTTTGCTTTGAAATAGCCTTCCACTCTGCCCCTGCAGCAAATGCCACCAGCAGTTGTTCAGATTTCCTTTGAGGTTTAGTCCTGTCCAAGTAGAATCTAAGTTGTCAGTGCACATCTAAGGAATGCAGTATCTGTTCCCCTTTGTTCTGTAGACTGGGAAAGAAGGTTGGCAAAAGAATGGATTGATTAAGAGCCGCACTGGATTCCACCTTGGGCATGAAGGATGGATTGGTTCTGAGGGACACCCTGTCCATATGAAAGATGATGAAAGGCTCCACTGCCATAAGGGCCTGTAATTCAGATACCCTTCTAGCTGAACTGATTGCTAAAAGGAAAGCTGTTTTCCAGGAAAGAAATTTTAAGTCCGCAGTAGCAGCTGGCTCGAAAGGAGGTAGAGTGAGTTTCTCCAAAACAAAGTTAAAGTCCCAGTCTGGGGTTGGAGCTCTCCTGGGTGGTCTCAAATATTTGGCCCCTCTGAGGAACTGCTTGAGAAGTGGATGAGAGAAGAGGGGAGGTTCTGTGTTATAATGAGCTGAAATGGCTGAGGCGTGGATTTTAATGGAGGAAAAAGACAGGCCCTTGTTAAGCATCTCAGTTAAGCATTGTAAAATCTGAGGTAAATTGGGTGCTGCTGTGCTCATCCCTTGAGATTGGTTCCAGGCACAGAATCTTTTCCATTTTTCAGCATAAGATTTTCTAGTATTAGGCCTCCGTGCCTCTAAAATGATATCCATCACAGGTTTACTGAGGGATGGGAAAGGCGAGATTACGTAATTAGCCAGGTTGCAAGGTTCAGTGTTAGAAGATGAGGGTGCAGAATCTGGTTCACCTGCTGGGACAACAGGGAAAGAGTCTGAGGGCAGGTGCCATGGGGATAACCGTAACACACTGCGCAGGAGGGGGTACCAGTGTTGGCGTGGCCAGTCTAGAGCAATCAAAATCATCCTTGGTTTGTCCCGTTTGATTTTTAGTAGTTTTTCCAGCTGAAGGACAGAGTATCCACTTTTCAGACTTGTTTGTGGGGAGTCCTTGTGCAAAATTTGTCCAATTGGTAGTTCTGGGGAGAGGCAAACAGGTCTATATCTGGGCTCCCCCATTTGCTTGTCAACATGTTGAAAATCCTTTGTTCCAGTTTCCACTTGTGTGGGTCCAGGAGGTTTCTGCTTAGTCCGTCTGCCAGTGTATTTAATTTTCCTGGCAGAAATTGAGCTTGTAGGTGCACTTGGTAGCTCAAGGCTGTGTTACACAATGCCATGGCTAGTCTGCAGAGGGGGTAAGAATGTGTACCCCCTACTTGTTTATGTACCACATAACAGTGATGTTGTCCGTCTTTACCATTAGTTGTCCTGGAAGAATGTGGTCCTTGAAGGCTGTCAGAGCATTCTGTACAGTTAACATTTCTTTTTGATTGCTATGCAGGTGCATTTGACTTGGGTTCCATTTGCCCTGAATGCACTTCCCTGCCAGGTGAGCGCCCCATGCAAAGTCTGATACGTCTGCTGTTAGGGTTTGTGCAGCAGGGGGTGGTGTGAAAGATAGTCCCTTGTTTTGGTGGCAGGCCTCTGCCCACCAAAGCAGCTCTAGGCGTAGGCAGGGTATGATAGGAAAGTACAGTTTTGTACCTACCATAAATGCAGATGTTCGAGTGTTCACCCTGCTGCAGTCATCACACTTGGGTTATCCTGTCATCAGGCGGTCCCGCAGTTGGCCGGAATTCCAAAGTCTTGGTCCGGCATCGGTTGCTGTCGCTTCTTCCCTGACGTCAGTGCGCCAGGGGTATATATAATGCATCTGACGCCATATTCTTCAGTTTTTCTTGACCCAGATGTCAGGTGCCCCCAAAAAGGTGGTCAGTAATTAGTACCAAATTAAGTAATTTTTGCACAAACACAAAATCCCTCCAGCTATAAGCAAATACATCAGGACGGTATTGTAGAGATTTAGCCAGTTAGATCAGAGGGGATGGAGGGAGGGTAACCTGGACTGCAGCAGGGTGAACACTCAAACATCTACATTTATGGTAGGTACAAAACTGTACTATGTTCATCATGTTACACTGCTGCAGTCAACACATTTGGGTAGAATCCCAAAGCTATGGATGCGTGGAGGAGTTATAGATGGTTAGAGGAGGCTAGAAGGCCCTGCAGAACTGCAGTGGCGAAGCCAGCCCTAGTCTTAGAATAAAGTGGTAAGTGATGGTGTTTGGTAAAGGTGTGCACTGAACTCCAAGTTGCAGCTTCCAAAATCTCCTTGGTTGGAACCCCCCTGAGGAAGGCTGTAGATGTAGCTGTTGCCGTGGTAGAGTGGGGCCTAATGGTAGCAGAAACTGGTTTTCCATGATTGGTATAGCAAAAACGAATGCAATGTCCTATCCATTTGGAAATGGTTTGTTTTGATATAGCCTTCCCTTGTGAAGCTGTAGCATAGGATACAAAGAGCTGGTCAGATTTCCTGAAAGCCTTAGTTTTATCCAAGTAGTAACGAAGTTGCCTGTGAATGTCCAAGGATTGCAGGAGTCTTTCTCCTTTGTTCTGTGGGTTTGGGAAGAAGGTGGGTAAGTGAATGCTTTGATTTAAAGACGCACTGGAAACCACCTTAGGCATGAAGGAAGGATTAGTTTGTAGAAAAACTCTGTCTTGATGGAAAATGAGGAAAGGTTCCACTGCCATTAGTGCCTGCAGCTCTGAGACTCTTCTAGCTGAAGTTATTGCTAGCAGCAGAGCGGTCTTCCATGATAGGAACTGTAGATCTGCAGAGAAAGCTGGTTCAAAGGGAGGTAGCGTAAGTTTTTCCAGAACAAAATTTAGGTCCCATGTTGGTGTAGGTGATCTCCTGGGGGGGGCCTAATGTTTTTTGCCCCTCTGAGGAACTGCCTCAGTAGTGGATGCGCAAATAACGGTGGTTCCGTGTTGTAGTGGGCTGAAATATCTGATGCATGGATTTTAATGGAAGAAAAAGAAAGTCCTTTGTGCAACATCTCAGTTAAATACTGTAGAATCTGAGGCATGTGAGACTGAAGTGTGTTGTGGCCTTTAGCTTGGTTCCAGGCACAAAACCTTTTCCATTTGTCCGAATAGACCTTCCTGGTGCAGGGCTTCCTAGCTTCCAGAATAACATCCATAACTGCTTGGGAAAGAGGAGCTGGCTGGATGCTTAGGTGATTTGCCATGCAGCCAGATTTAAGGTTTTGAGCTGGCTGTTTAGAATCTAATTGTTTTGCTGTGTGAGCAAATGGGCAATTTGTGGTAAAATCCAGTCGTGGTCTCTCCTTTCTGACTTTCAGAAGCACCTTTGTGAGGAGATGCAATGGAGGGAAGGCATATACTGTTTGGTTTTTCCAAATGAATGAGAGTGCGTCCACTTTCCAAGCTTGATGGTGAAGTGTCCTTGTACAAAATTTTGTTAGTTGATAGTTTTGAGGACTGGCAAACAGGTCTATGTCTGGAAGGCCCCATTTTTAAGTTATCATTGCAAATACTTGTGGATCCAGTTTCCACTCGTGGGGATCCATGATGTTTCTGCTGAGGTCGTCTGCCAATGTGTTCTTTTTTCCTGGCAGGAATTGAGCTTGTAACTGAACTTGGTAAGCCAAAGCTGTATTCCACAAGGTCATTGCTTGCCTGCATAGAGGGTAGGAGTGTGTACCCCCTTGTTTGTTTATGTACCACATTACTGTGGTGTTGTCAGTCCTTATTGTAAGTTGTCCTGGATGTAATAGATTCTTGAAGGCTGTCAGAGCATTCTGTACAGCTAGCATCTCTTTTTGATTGATGTGCAGATTCCTTTGATCTGCAGTCCATACGCCTTGTACGCACTGTCCTGCCATGTGTGCCCCCCAGGCGTAGTCCGATGCATCTGTTGTCATAGTTTGCCTGGCTGGGGGCAAGGTGAAAGGCTGACCCTTGTTGAGGTGACATGCCAGTGACCACCATAGAAACTCTTGCTGTAGGCAGGGAATGAGATATATCATTGTGTCCAAGCTGTGGCTGTGTTGAGACCATATGCTTTTTTAGGTACCACTGTAATTTCCTCATATGCAGCTTTGCAAATGGTATTAGTAGTATGCAAGATGCCATGAAGCCCAAGGCCTGTAGAATTTTTCTTGTAGGTAGTTGGGTCTTTGTTGCCATTGTTTTGAAATATTGAGTCAGTTGTAGTTGTTTGTCTGGCGTCAGATAAGCCTTCTGGGCCATTGTATTCAAGCTGGCACCCAGGAATGTCATATTTTGTGAGGGTACTAGTTTTGATTACTTTTCGTTTACTGTGTACCCCAGGCAACTTAGAAGATGTTTTACAAAAGCCAGATGCTGTAAGAGGATGTCCTTGCTTTCTGCTTGGATGAGGCAGTCGTCCAGGTATGGGTATATTTTAATTCCTCTTTGCCTGCAGTATGCAATTACTGGTGCCAGGCATTTTGTAAAGACGCTGGGCGCAGTAGATAAGCCAAAGGGCAGTGCAGAGAATTGGTAATGGGTTGAACCTGCAATGAAATGGAGGTATCTTCTGCAACTTTGTCTGATAGGGACATGCAGGTATGCCTCCTTGAGGTCCAACGTTGCTAGCCATGCTTTCTTGCCCAACATGGGAAGAAGCTGCTGTAGTGTTAGCATCTTGAATTTGGGTACTCGTAAGAAGGTGTTTAGAATTGAAAGGTCCAGAATTTGTCTCTAGGCATTGTCCTTTCTGGGAACTAGAAAGAGTCTTGAGTAAAATCCTTGGCCTTGCTCTCGAGTAGGTACCAGTTGAATGGCTCTCATGTCCATGAGAGCTGTAATTTGTCTTTGTGCCTCTGCCCACTGATTTTGTGGCAGGTTTGGCATTCCTCTTTTCATTGGCAAGGTGTGAAAATGGAATCTGTATTCTCGTGAAATTATGTCTAGGACCCATTTGTCCTTTGTGACAATGTGCCAGTTGTCTGAAAAAAAGTGCGCGTTTTCCTCCCAAGGGGGCTGCCAAGAGAGTGCTGTGCTTGGCCAGATGAGGTGCAAGTCATTGAGTTTGCCTTCTGGTAATTTGGGACCTGTCTTCTCCTCCCTTCTGTGCTGCAGTGCCCCAATGTCGAGGTTTGTACTGGGCTTGTGGTTGTCCTCTGCCTCTTAAGACATCTGTATTTACCACTCTGTGGCCTGTCAGTAGCTGGAAAGGACCAATTTTTTGTTGGCCAATTTCTGCTGAAGCGAGGGGGCTGTACTTGTAGGAAATCTTTGACTGTCTGCATAGATTTTGCCTTATCCTCCATTTTCTTTAAGACTTCTTCTGCTTCAACTCCAAAAAGAACATCCTGCTGTAAGGGAGCATCTAGAAGCTTTGCTTTAACATGATCAGGCAGAGTTTGTTCCTTTAACCAAGCATGCCTACGTACAACAGACCCAGTGACAGCTGCTCTGCAGGAAGCCTCCAAAGAATCAAACCCACATTGTAAAGTATGTTTGCCCACCTGTTCAGTTGCATGCAACAGATCCTGCATTTCTTTCAATTCAGACTGTTGAGGGAGTGTGCTCATTTTTTGTTCTAACTGAGACATTAGTTAATTGCTGATATTTTACCATGTGAAACTGGCAGTTTAGTGCCCTCATAGCTAGAGTGGCTGAGGTGTAAACCTTTTCCCCCCACCTGTCTAGTGCTCTGGAGTCCCTTTCAGAGGATACAGGATTTTTTGCCATAGAAGCCTTAGCCCCTTTGGGACCCTGGGAGATGGTCTCTGGATCAGCAACAGGACTTTTATAAAGAAATTTGTGGGAATCAGGCACTCTATAGTATCTGTCAGGTTTGGCCGGAGCAGGAGGCAGAGAATCTGGGTTCAAACTGGATTCTAAGTAATCATCATCCACAATGTCAAAAACTGGGGGGATGGCAAGTGGTCTGTGCTGGGGGAGTAAAAGAAACTCTGAGCCTTTTCTTTGAGTCTGAGTAGTCCTGACCTTCCCAGTGAAAATGTTCCCTCAGTGTGTAAAGTTTCCCCAAAAGAGTAGTCTTCAAGAGGAGAAGCTGAGGGAATAGAATCCTCAGCATCAGAATCTTCATAAGGGGAGAAGGAATAATCTTGGTCCTCAAAGGAGCCTGAGGAAATAAGACACTTGTTCAGAGGAGGCATAATCTTCCTCTTGTCTAGGCCTTTTGTCGGGAGGGGGTTGGGAACCCCTGATTAAAGAGATCACATCTTCAGCCATTTTGAGCATTTGTTTCTTAGGCATGGGGCCTTGAACAGGAGACTGAAGTGCAGTCTTTTTAGGTTTAATAGGAGTCTTAGTCTTAGGATACGTTTTTATGGTGAGCGTCGTCGGTCTGAAGACGCCTTCAGAAACCAAAAGTGTTTCTGCAGGACCGACATCTTTTTCAGCAGTGTCGTTGGTAGGGGCTAAACAAAATGGCTGTGTCAGCCTAGTACTTTCCGTCAAAAGTTCCGAAGCGGTCTTGGGTTCCAGATCTGCGGTAGTCAGGGGCTGCGTCGGAGCCTCACTGAAGACCGGTGGACCGGAGACCGGACCAGCTGAGGCCTCGGAGTCTGGCTTGGGTCTAGGCTGCCTGTCCTTATCCTTGCGTTTTTTGTGCACGCCGGTAGTTGCTTGCTCCGACGGCATAGTGTAGTTAAATTTTCTACCGAAGTAGTGTCATGCGAAATCAAAGCGTCTTTTTCTAGTACGCTTATTAAACCTAGCACAAAAACGACAACTAGTGACGTCGTGGTCTGGGCCTAGGCAAGGTATGCAGTAAGAATGAAAATCCTTGAGGTAATTTGCTTCCCACAAGAAATACAATTGTTAACTTTTTCTGACATCGGTCTGAGGCAAGAAAAGTTTCCCCAACGGGGTACTTAGCTTTATTGAAGACTTCGGATCTGAAATTCGACTTAGAAAATCTCAGGAGTCGGCCGACCGGCACTTGCGAACTGCTTCTGCTTCGGGCACCGCACGGCAAGAAAGAATGAAGAAAATGGCGTCGGATGCATTATATATACCCTTGGCGCACTGATGTCAGGGAAGAAGCGACAGCAACCGACACCGGACCAAGACTTTGGAATTCCGGCCGACTGTGGGACCACCTGACGACAGGATAACCCAAGTGTGATGACTGCAGCAGGGTAATACGATGAACATTCATTGTTTCTAAATCCTGGGAATGCTGACACCATAGGCTTTTTAGATACCACTGTAGTTTCCTCATATGCAGTCTTGCATATTGAATTAGAAGAATGCAGGAGGCCATGAACCCCAAGGCTTGCAGTATTTGTCTTGCAGACAGCAGGGATTTTGTTGCCATTTCTTTGAAGTAGGTTGCCAAATTAGTTTGTTTCTCTGGCTTGAGGAAAACCATCTGGGATGTTATATTCAAACTTGCTCCCAGGAATATGACTTGTTGACAGGGTACCAGGTGAGATTTCTTTTCGTTTATGGTGTCCCCCAGATAAGTTAGAACCCTTTGTACAAAGGCTAGATGCTTAAAAAGTATGTCCTGACTTTGTATGAATTAGACAATCGTCCGGGTATGGGTATATTTGAATATTTCTTTGCCTGCAAAATGCAATAACTGGAGCTAGGCACTTTTTGAATACCCTAGCCACAGTAGATAAGCCAAAGGGCAGTGCAGAGAACTGATAGTGCATGTAGCCTGCTATGAAGCAAAGGTATCTTCTTCAAGATTCCCTGATTGGGATGTGCAGGTATGCTTCTTTTAAATCTAGTGTTGCCAATCAGGTGTCTTTGCCTAGCATAGGAAGCAACTGGTGAAGAGTCAGCATCTTGAATTTTGGAACCTCCAAAAAGGTGTTTAGAGTAGACAGGTCCAGGATAGGACACCATGAATTGTCTTTTATGGGCACCAGGAAAAGTCTCGAGTAGAAACCTTGTCCATTTTCCTCTTCTGGTACCAACCTAATAGCCCCCATGCTTAAGCGAGAAAGTACTTGTTTTGGGCCTCTGCCCACGGATTTGGGGGTAGGTCCGGCCACCCGTTTGGTGTTGGCAATGTGTGGAAGTGAAATCTATAGCCCTGGGACGCTATATTTAAAACCCATTTGTCCTGGGTAATGAACTCCCAGTTCTTTGCATGAAGAACAATCTTTCCCCACCAAAGGGGCAGTCAGTTGATAAGTGCTTGGAAATTTTAAAAGGAAGTCACTGAGGCAGTTTACCATGGGGGGGGGGGGGTTGTCTTATTACTCCCAGATTTGGAAGTGGAGGCCCCCAACTGCTTATTCCTGTGTATCCTCTGGGACTGAAATTAGAAGTTATGTACTCACCATAACGTTCCATCTGAGTAGGTATCTTCATTTGTCTGCAACCTTTGGGATACGGATCCGAGCCGGCAACTTTTACCGCAGCATAGATCCGAGCTCCTAGCTCCTCCCTTTACCCATAATCCCCTGCCAACCCTAACTGACCTCAGATCAAGTTTGCCCGATATAAGCAATGTTAATGTGCCCCGGAAGGGGCTAATCCAAGACAGATCCTATAGGTCAGGGGGAAGGATGGGGGGATGGTTGCAGACAAATGAAGATACCTACTCAAATGGAACGTTATGGTGAGTACATAACTTCTAAATCTGAAGTAGGAACTTCATTTGTCAGCAACCTTTGGGACAGAGTCCCCAGCTACCTGAATCCTGGGTGGCCTTTATGGAAGAACATTCCGGAGCACTGCAGAGCCAAAGGACGCCCTACCTCTGGAGACAACATCCAGCTTGTAATGGCTGATAAAAGTATGAGATGAGGCACAAGTGGCTGCAGAACAAATATCATCTAAGGGGACCCTAAGATTAAAAAGCCGCCGAAGCAGCGACGGCCCAAGTAGAATGAGCTCGGACTCCCTGAGATGTAGGCCTTCCAGAACTCTGATACGCTAAGAGGATACAATTAGCTATCCACCGTGATAGTGTAACTTTAGAAATTGACTTGCCTAAACTTGTTTTGGCAAAGGAGACAAACAACTGGTCAGACTGCCTATGACCAGCAGTTCGATGAGTATAAAAACGTAATTGTCTGTGCACATCCAAGGAATGCAGTTTATATTCTCCTTTGTTCAGGTAATGGGGAAAGAACACGGGAAGATTAATAGATTGATTAATATTAGCTTCCGAAGACACCTTAGGCAGAAAGGACGGATTGATCCTGAGGTAAACTATCTGGATGGAAGGATAAATACGGCGGCTTAACACATAGAGCCTGAAGTTCAGAGACCCTTTTAACTGAAGTAATGGCCACTAAGAAGGCCGTTTTCCAAGAGAGATATTTAAGATTAACCGTGGCCGCCGGCTCGAAAGGGGGGCTAGTCAAGGCTTGGAGAACCAAAGACAAATCCCATGGGGGTACTACCTCCCTGACTGGAGGTCTGAGAAGGAAGGTACCCTTGAGGAAAGCTTTACAAAGCTTAGAAGTCATCAGAGGGCCTGATTCATGCCCTACATGATAATGCGAAATCGCTGCCAGTTGTACCTTGACTGTAGAGCAGCTAGCCCCTTGATGAAAAAGGGTAGTTAAGAACTCCAAAACCGACGTGAAAGGATCCAAGTGATGGTGCTCCGCCCAGATGGAGAAACGTTTCCATTTGCTTCAATAGACTCTTCTGGTGGAAGGTTTATGTGCTGCTACTAGGATGGCTTTGACTGGTGAGGAGATTCCGGGAGTCCTAATCAGGAGTGGAACTGGAGCAACCAAGCCGTCAGCTTGAGGTTGACCAGGTTAGGGGCCGGGAGACCCAGAGGGTGGGTAATGAGATCCGGGAGTGGATCCAGAATCCATGGTGGATGAATTAGGTGAGACCACAGGTACGGGAACCATGTTTGACGAGGCCAGAATGGGCAATGAGGATCATTTTGCTCCCCAGCCGACTGGCTTTCTGTAGGAGTTTCAGCATCATGGGCAAAGGAGGATAAGCGTAAAGGAGACCGGGAGGCCAAGCATGTACTAGAGAGTCTCTCTGGGACTCCCCCTAAGGGGGGATTAGAGCGAAGTAACTGTTGCAATTGGTATTTGAAGGAGAGGCAAAAAGATCGCAACAGGGTTGCCCCCATAGGGCAAATATTTGTTTCGCTACTAGAGGATTGAGAGACCATTCGTACTGAGTCAGAATCGAACGACTGAGCCTGTCTGCTAGGATGTTGAACCGTCCCGGAATGTGCGTTGCAATAAGAAAGCGGTTGGTGGAAATCGCCCATTCCCACACTCTCATGGCCTCGCGACAAAGGGGATAAGACCTGGTTCCCCCCTGTTTGTTGATGTACCAGACAACTGACATGTTGTCCGTTTGTACTGCAATTGTCCCAATCGGTAGAAGGCTGTGAAGTGCCTGCAACGTCAAAAGCACCGCCCTCATCTCTAGGACACTGATATGCAAAGAGGTCTCTGTGTCGTTCCACGTGCCTTGGACCGTTCTGCCTGAATAGTGCACCCCACCCCACCCCAGGCGAGAGGCATCCGTGGTCACTGTGGCGACGGGGGAAGGCATCGAAAATGGTCATCCCGTGTGGAGACTCGGGGACCGGAGCCACCACATGAGCGACCTTCTGCAAGACCTGCTTAGGGGAATAAGATGGGACAGGGGGTTGCGAGACAGGGACCATTGTACTTGGAGGGTCCACTGCAGTACCCTCATATTTAGGCAGGCTAGGGGTAGTAGAGGAATAGCTGCCACCATGGCCCCTAGGGCCCTCAGGATCAATTCCACAGGTGGAGCAGGAAGAATGAGAATGGCCTTGACATGCAACCTCAGGTTCTGAAGCCGATCGGGAGTTAAGAAGGCAAGCATTATCCTGGAATCCAATCTCGCCCCTATAAAATCTATTACATGTGAGGGGACTAGAGAGGATTTGGTCATGTTGATAGTTAACCCTAGACGTGGAGCAAGGTCGAGGAAGTAATCCTGCCTGAACAGAGGAGATGCCTTGTTGGGGCGATGAGGAGCCAGTCGTCCAGGTACGGAAAGACCTGAATTCCCTGAAGCCTGAGGTGGGCCGCTATGACCGCCAAGACTTTGAACACCCTGGGGGCTGAGGTGAGACCGAAGGGAAGGGCCCTGAACTGAAAGTGACTGGCTCCCAGCCGGAAGCGGAGGAACCTCCTGGAGCATCTGTCCACTAGGATGTGGTAGTACGCATCCTTGAGGTCTATCGAGCACATCCAATCGTTCTCCCGTAACAGGGGGAGAATAGATTGTAAGGTGACCATTCGGAACTTTTCTTTGGGTACTGCCAAGTTCAGGAAAGAGAGCTCGAGAATGGGTCTCAAGTCCCCCGTCTTTTTTGGCACCAGAAAGAACCTGGAGTAAAACCCCGATCCGAACTGATCTGGGGGGACGGGTTGGATGGCTCTTTTTTGCAAAAGCTGCTGAATTTCTGTAGCAGCTGCCTCCCTCTGATTGGGTGGTAATTCGAGGAGGCTTTTGGCTTTGGGGGTTACAATAAAGGGAATTTGGTAACCTCTGGATATGATGCGAAGCACCCAGCGATCTGTTGTTATGGACTCCCACATTGCTAGGTGCTTCGAAAGATGCCCCCCCCCCGACTGCCTCCAGAGTGCAGCAGACGGGCAACCCCTCAGGGGTTCTGCGTGGGCCTCTCAGAGAATGGTTCCCTGGACCCAAAGTTTCTGGGACCCCCTCTGCCTCTTGGGCGGCATCCTCCCGTCCTCCTCTGCCATGAGAGGACTTGTTGTCCGGAGCAGACTGGGACTGAAGCGATTTTCAGAACCACATCTTCTTCTGACCCTTTTGGTTCTTAGAAAAGGACCTCTGGGGAGCAGAGAAGCGGACTCCGATGGCAGACAACGTCTTCCCGTCTTTCTCGCTCTGGACTAAAGTGTCGCGAACGGTTTTGCCAAAAAGTGCAGAACCATCAAAGGGGGCATTCGCGAATGACGCCTTACAGGGTTCCGAGAAGTCACAGTGTCGGAGCCAGGCCTGACGCCGGATTACCAGGCCGGCTCTTGCGGCTCCTTCAGTGGCGTGTGACAAGAGACGCATAGTGGTGTTAGAAACTGAACGTAGAGTAGACATTCGGGAGGAGTACAGATGCTTGTCTCCTTCCGACATGGACTCTGGGGGGATGCAGCGTATTCTTTTATTAGATCCTGCTGTATCTGGATGATGTGTGCCATATAGTTCAGCGCTCTCATGGAGAAGGTTGCTGAACTAAAGACCCGCTTCCCCAGGTGGTCCATCGCTCAAGAGTCCTTACTCGGTGGGTGGACCGCAGAGCTCTCCTGAGCCAGCTCTCTCTTCGTGGCCGCCACCACCAACATGGCATCCACGGGGGGACCTCTGCTCCAGTGGGTTCTTTCAGCAGGGGGACTCAGGATCCTATCCGGGCGCTTGGGGACTGACTCTACAGTGTCTGGCTCCTTCCAAGCCCTGGTGAAATAAGGTCCACCAGGGGGTCGGGGGGAGTGGACACCCAAGAGGTAGACGGCCCTGCTTCGAACGCCTCTAGGAATACGGACTCAACGGAGGAAGCCTTGGGGGCAGACCACCCCCCCCTAATCCTGAGCATCTCCATGATGTCTCCAAAGGAGACATCCTCGGGGGGGTGACCATGGGGAGCCTTCCCCTTCATCTAAGTCCGTATCTTCGGTAAGGGACTCAGGGGAGTCCATGTGCCTCCTCTTACACTTGGCTTTGTGAGGGACCTCTTCGGGGGGGCTGTCCGAGGAAGACTCACCAGCAATATCATGTTCCGCAGGAACACCCAGAGACGCTGAAGCAGGCTGTCCCGAAGGCCGGGTGATGGGAGCCCGGACCAGCTGAGAGGGAGTGCAGGAGGAGCCGGCCAGGACCGGGGTCCGGATGCACTCAACAGTGCCCTCCACCACCGAAAGCCGAGGGGAGCTACTCAATAGGCTCCGAGTGGCTCCCACTGATCCGGCTGGACCGATCCCGGGCCGAGACCCTCGGATCCGAAGGACCCGTGTGCTCCGACCGGGATGGAGCCGAAGTCACACAAAATCCCTCGGATCCAAAGCTCTGCCCATGGCTCCGAGAGGTCCGATCCGACAAACTCGAGGGACCAGTCGGAGCCGAAGTAACTAGTACAGTCAGCTCCGACACACCCCAGATCTGACGCTGCTCGGCTCAATGCTCCGAACCCGGGAAGCGGGACGGAGAAGGAGCAATTGGGGCAAAAAATGGGGTCGAGCTCCCCCCCCCGGAGGGGGGGAGGCAAGAGCACTCCTATCTGCAGCTGGGCCTGGATGAACCTCCTCATCATCCGGTCCATGTCTGCATCTGACATACTAAATGTGGACCTCAACGAGGCCACCGAGGCAGACCTAGAGTGACGCCTCGATGACCTCGACGGGGACCGGGTTGCCTCCTCCCCAGGTCCCGGTGAAAAACATGGGGACCGGAGCCGAGGAGGAGGCGATCCAGAAACCCTGGATGGAGAAGCCTGCTTGGCGGGCGGGGCCAAGGAAGAGTCCTCAGCCCGCCGCTTATGGTGCTTCTCCTTCCTTTTGTTTTTTTCCGGCCTCCCTCTCCTCCGGAGCCAAAACGGGAGGTTGAATCCCGACCGGAGGAAGGGAGGCAGGGGTGGCTACCACCAAGGGCTGGGTAGCGACCACCGAAGAACCGGAGGCCGGAGCCGAGTCCGGGGACAAAAGGCCCGCCAGAATCAGCTTCGACCTCCGGTCCTTAAATGCCCTGGGGTTGAACGCTGCAGAAATCGTGCATCCCGACGAGAGGTGTTCAACCCCAAGGCACCTAACACACCGGGTGTGGCCATCCGCCGGTGAAAGCTTATGGCCACACTCGGTGCATTTTGAGAAGATGGCTTTAGGGGCCTCCGACATGTTGAACGGAAAACCACACTCACTAGGCCCCTACACACCACAAACACACACTACGAACCAGCGAGGGTAGGGAGGAAAGATTTTACAAAAAAAGATATTTAAGAGGGAACCTAAACAAACTTACACAATCACAAAAGAAAAGTACAAAAAAATTCTAAGTTTTTTTCTCACAATACTTTGAATTGCCAGGAGCTCGAAATCCAGCTTGTAGGCTTGAAGCGCGGCAAACTAGATCTGAGGTCAGTTAGGGTTGGCAGGGGATTATGGGTAAAGGGAGGAGCTAGGAGCTCGGATCTATGCTGTGGTAAAAGTTGCCGGCTCGGATCCGAGATCGGATCCGTATCCCAAAGGTTGCTGACAAATGAAGTTCCTACTTCAGATCTTGGGGTTTCTGGTGTGTCTGGGTTTCATTTGAGAAGGCCTGGAAGGGGCTGGAAAGGACCAATTTTGGAGGGCCAGTGCCTACTAAATCTAGGAGGCTGAACTTGTAAGAATTCTTTAACAATTCGCATAGATTTAGCTTCATCTTCCATCTTTTTAAGAACTTCCTCAGCCTTGTTGCCAAACAGGTGGTCCTGACTTAAGGAAGCATCCAACAATTTAGCTTTAACATGATCAGGTAAAGATTGCTCCTTAAGCCAAGCATGCCCTTCTGATCACAGACCCAGTAAAGTACAGTTGTGTACCTACCATAAATGTAGATGTTAGAGTGTATTCACTGTTACAGTCATTACAATTGGGTTATCCTGCTGGCAGGCTACCCGCAGTCGGCCCAAGTTCCAAAGTCTAGGTCCACCGTCGGTTGCTGTCACCTCCTCCCTGACGTCAGTGCGCCAGGGGTATAAAAGATGCAGCAGACACAATTTTCTTCAGTTTTTCTTGCCCCAGATATCAGGTGCCCCTAAAATGGTAGGCTAAATTATGCCAATAAGCATGTATGCACAAAAAACAACTTTTCCTTCATCAACAAACAAATACACCACATAGGTTGTATAGAATAGAGAAGTACAGATAAGTCCCAGCAAAGGAAAAGGGGGATGGTGGGAGGGTAACCTGGACTGCAACAGTGAATACACTCGAACATCTACATTTATGGTAGGTACACAACTGTACTATGTTCATCGTGTTTCACTATTGCAGTCATTACAATTGGGCTGAATCCCAAAGCTACGGTTGGGAGGCTGGTGCTAAATAGGATTAGGAGAGGCTATCAGGCCCTGCAGAACTGCAGTGGCAAAGCCTGCCCTGGTTTTAGAGTAGAGAGGTAAATGATCGTGCTTTGTAAAAGTATGCACTGAGCTCCAAGTTGCAGCCTCTAAGATGTCTATGGTTGGTACTCCTCTGAGGAAGGCTGCTGCTCTGGTTGAATGTACCTAATGCCCTTAGGCACTGTTTTGCCATGCTGTGAATAGCAGAAATGAATGCAATGGCCTATCCACTTTGAAATAGTCTGCTTTGAGATAGGCTTTCCTTATGATCCTGCAGCATATGCCACTAGAAGGTATTCAGTCTTCCTGAAAGCTTTGGTTCTGTCCAAGTAGAAGCGTAACTGCCTGTGAATGTCCAAAGAATGCAGAAGTCTCTCATCCTTATTCTGCGGGTTTGGATAAAAGGTAGGCAAATGAATTGTTTGGTTAAGGGCCACACTGGACACTACCTTAGGCATAAATGTAGGGTTTGTCCTCAGAGAATCCCTGTCTGGATGGAAAATGATAAAAGGTTCCACAGCCATGAGTGCGTGTAACTCTGAGACTTGTCTAGCGAAAGTTATTGCTAGGAGCAGAACTGTTTTCCAGGATAAGAATTTTATATCAGCTGCAGAGGCTGGCTCAACCGGAGGCAGTGTGAGTTTTTCCAAGACATAGTTGAGGTCCCATGCAGGTATTGGTGCTCTCCTTGGAGGTCTTATGTTTTTGGCCCCTCTGAGGTACTGCCTTAGTAATGGATGAGAAAAAATAGGTGGTTCTGTATGTAATGAGCTGAAATGGCAGAGGCATGAATTTTAATTGATGAAAAGGAAAGGCCTTTATATAGTATCTCATTTAAGTATTGCAAAATCTGAGGAATATTTGGGACAATAGTGTCAATACCTTATGCCTGGTTCAAAGCACAGAATCTCTTCCATTTTTCTGCATACGATTTTCTGATGCTAGGCCTCCTGGCCTCCAAAATAACATCCATCACAGCTTTAGAGAGGTTTGTCGTCAATGGCTACATTATCCGTCATGCTGACAGGTTTAAGGGCCTGAGTTAGCTGTGCAGTATCTGACCGTCTTGTTGGGTCAATAAGTGAGGAATTTGAAGTAATGTCCAAGCTGGGCATTGAGACAAGCTCTTTAGGATTGGGTACTAGTGTTGGTGGGGCCAGTCTGAGGATATTATTATCATTTTTGGCTTCTCTTGTCTGACCTTCAGGAGTACCTTGGGGAGGAGAGGCAGAGGAGGAAAGGCATATACTGTTTGGTGTTTCCAGCTGAAAGATAGAGCATCCACTTTCCATGCTTGCTTCTGATAAGTCCTTGTGCAGAATCTCTGTAGTTGGCAGTTGTGAGGGGCGGCAAATAGGTCTATGTCCGGGCATCCCCAGTTCCTTGTTATCCTGCTGAAGACTTGTGGATCCAATTTCCACTCGTGTGGATCCATTAGGTTTCTGCTTAGTTCGTCTGCCAGAGTATTTGTCCTTCCTGGCAGGAATTGTGCTTGCAGATGTACTTGATAAGTCAATGCTGTGTCCCACAAGTTCATGGCTAGTCTGCAGAGGGGGTAGGAATGTGTGCCTCCCTGTTTATGTACCACATGACTGTAGTATTGTCCGTCTTTGTCAGTAGTTGTCCTGGATGAAGTAGATCCTTGAAGGCTGTCAGGGCATTCTGAACAGCTAGCATCTCATTTTGATTGATATGTAGATGCATTTGACTTGCGGACCATGTGCCCTGAATACATCTTCCTGCCATATGGGCTCCCCAGGCATAACCTGATGCATCTGTTGTCAATGTCTGCCTGGCTGTGGGTAAGGTGAATGGCTGTCCCGTGTTGTGGTGACAGGCATTTGCCCACCATCGAAACTCCTGTTGCAGGCAGGGAATGAGGGTAATTATTGTTTCCAGGCTGTGGCAATGTTGAGACCAAACACTTTTTAGATACCACTGAAGTTTCCTCATATGCAATCTTGCATATGGAATTAGCAGAATGCAGGATGCCATGAAGCCCAAAGCCTGCAGAATTTTTCTTACATATAACTGGGTCTTTGTTGCCAACATTTTGAAATAATTAGTCAGTTGTCTGTGTTTGCCTGGCGTGAGATAAGCCATCTGGGCAGTTGTATTTCAGCTTGCACCCAGGAATAGTATCTCTTGAGAGGGTACGAGTTTTGATTTCTTTTCGTTTACTGTGTACCCTAGGCCTGTTAGTAATCTTTTTACAAACGCAAGATGGTGTAGTAGAATGTCCTTGTTCTCTGCTTGAATAAGGAAGTCGTCCAGGTAAGGATACATTTGTATTCCTCTTTGCCTGCAAAATGCAATTACTGGTGCCAGGCATTTTGTGAATACCCTGGGCGCAGTAGATAAGCCAAAGGGCAGTGCAGAGAATTGGCAGTGCATTGAGCCAGCTATGAATCTGAGGTATCTTCTGCATGACTGTCTGATTGGGACATGCAGGTATGCCTCTTTTAGGTCTAAAGTCACAAGCCAAGCCTTCTTGCCCAGCATGGGCAGAAGCTGCTGTAGAGTTAGCATTTTGAATTTTGGAATATCCAGGAATGTGTTTAGGATACACAGGTCCAGTATTGGTCTCCAGGCTTTGTCTTTTCTGGGCACCAAGAATAGTCGAGTAAAATCCTAGTTCCTGCTCTTGCTGTGGTACTTGCTGAATGGCTCTCATGTCCATGAGGGATGAAACTTGTTTTTGTGCCTCTGCCCAATGATTGCGTGGCAGGTCTGGCATACCGTTTGGCCTTGGCAGGGTGTGAAAGTGGAACCTGTAGCCTTGTGATAGAATATTTAAGACCCATTTGTCCTGGGTGATCATGTGCCAATTTTGTGAAAAAAGTGCTAGTCCCCCCCCCCAAAAGGAGCTGGCAGGGGAAAGTCATTGAGACCGTTTCCTGTATGGCTGTGATTTTTCCTCTCTGCTTTTGGAGGTAGAAGCACCCCATTGTTTAGGCCTGTATGAGCCTTGGGGCTGTGATCTGCCTCTGGGGCGTCTGTATCTGCCTCTTTGTGGCCTGTCTGACAATGGAAAGGACCAATTCTTTGTAGGCCAGTTCCTGCTAAATCTGGGTGTCTGTATCTGCAAGACATCCTTGACTGTTTGCATAGATTTAGCTTTGTCCTCCATTTTCTTCAACACCTCTTCTGCTTTAACACCAAACAAGGTATCACGCTGTAATGGAGCATCTAATAATTTTGCTTTAACATGATTGGGCAGATTCTTTTCTTTTAACCAAGCATGCCTCCTAATGACAGAACCTGTAACAGCGGCCCTACAGGAGGCCTCTAGAGAATAGAAACCACATTGCAAAGTATGCTTTCCCACTTGTTCAGCTGCATGCAATAAATCCTGCATTTCTTTGTTTCCTGCACATTCTGAATTTGTCAACATTTTCTGTTTAAGCAGAGACATAGGATATTGCTGATATTTAAGCATATGAAACTGGCAATTTAAAGCTCTTACAGCCAAGGTAGCAGAAGTACAAATCTTTTTCCCCCATCTGTCCAGGGCCCTACAATCCCTATCATAGGGGATAGGGTTTTTTGCAGTGGAAGCCTTGACCCCTTTGGGACCATGGGAGATAGTTTCTGGGTCAGCAGCTGGGTTTTTATAAAGAAATTTATGTGAATCAGGAAAGTACAGTTTTGTACCTACCATAAATGTAGATGTTCGAGTGCTCATAGAGCTGCAGTCATAACAGATGGGTTATCCTGCCATCAGGCGGGTCCTCGGTCGGCCGAATTCCAAAGTCTAGGTCCAGCGTCGGTTGTCGTCGCTTCCTCCCTGACGTCAGTGCGGCAGGGGTATAAAAGAGGCAGCTGATGCCATTTTCTTCAGTTTTTCTTGCCCCAGATGTCAGGTGCCCCCAGAAGGAAGGCAAACATAATGTTATGCAAAAATGCAATGTTGATAAATCAAAAACAGTAGCTGCAAGCAAATACACCATAAAAGAGTACCCGAAAAGGTTATATGAAAAGGGTTTGTCATAAGGCCTGTCTTAAGAGGGGTTGGAGGGAGGGAAACCTGGACTGCAGCTGTATGAGCACTCAAACATCTACATTTATGGTAGGTACAAAACTGTACTATGTTCATCGTGCATACAGCTGCAGTCATAACAGATGGGTAGAATCCCAAAGCTAAGTAAGGGTGTTAGGCACTAAGTGGAACTAGGAGGGGCTAGGATGCCCTGCAGGACTGCTGTGGCAAAGCCCACTCTAGATTTAGAGTATAGTGGGAGGTGACAGTGCTTGGAGAAAGTGTGCACTGAACTCCAGGTGGCTGCTTCCAAAATATCCTTGGTAGGGACCCCCCTGAGAAAGGCTGCAGAGGTAGCTGTGGCTCTGGTGGAGTGGGATCTGATGCATGCAGGCACAGTTTTTTCATGAAATGAGTAACAAAAGCGTATGCAGTGGGCTACCCATTTTGAAATTGTCTGTTTGGAAATAGCCTTTCCTTGAGCACCTGCAGCATAGGACACAAAGAGTTGCTCAGATTTCCTGAATGGCTTTGTCCTGTCCAAATAATAACAAAGTTATCTGTGAATGTCCAAGGAATGTAGTAGTCTTTCCCCTTTGTTTTGTGGATTAGGATAAAAGGTAGTTAAGTGGATAGTCTGATTCAAAGCTACACTGGATACTACCTTTGGCATAAAGGTAGGGTTGGTTCGTAAGGAAACTGTGTCCTGATGGAAAATGATGAATGGCTGCACAGCCATGAGGGCCTGTAGCTCCAAAACCCTGTGAGCTGAGGTGATAGCCGGAAGAAAGGCTGTTTTCCATGACAAGTACTGTAACTCTGATGAAGAAGCTGGCTCGAAGGGGGGGGGGGGGGGTCAGCTTTTCCAATACGAAGTAGAGGTCCCAAGCAGGGACTGGCAGTTTCCTTGGGGGTTTTATATTCTTTGCCCCTCTGAGGAACTGCCTTAAGAGAGGATGAGAGAATAAAGGAGGATCTGTGTTGTATTATGCAGAAATTGCTGAAGCGTGGATCTTGATGGAGGAGAAGGAAAGTCCATTGTTTAACATCTCAGCTAGATACTGTAAAATTTGAGGTATATTTATTACCCAAGGATTTTGTCCCTTCTTTTGATTCCAGGCACAAAATCGTTTCCATTTGGCGGAGTAGGCCTTTCTAGTAGAAGGTCTTCTGGCCTCCAAGATGACATCCTGCACCTCCTTGGAGAGTAGAAACTGATGGGAAATCAAGGAATTCTCCATGCAGCTAGATTTAGAGTTTTGAGATGGCTGTGAAGAGTTTTGTAGTTGTGCTGGGACAACAGAAGAGGGACTAGAGGTAGGATCCATGGTGGGGAATGTGTCAGGCTCTTCAGGAGCGGATACCAGTGTTGCCTTGGCCAGTCTGGAGCAATGAGAATCATTTTCGGCCTCTCTGCTCTGGCTTTTAATAGAAATTTGGGCAGCAGAGGAAGAGGCGGGAAGGCATAGACTGTCAATGTTGCCCAATTGAAGGAAAGTGCGTCCACTTTCCAGGCCTGTGGATGACAGGTCCTTGAACAAAATTTTTTCAACTGGCAATTTCTGTGGGTAGCAAAGAGATCTATGTCTGGCTGTCCCCATGCCTGAGTTATCTTTGTGAAAATTTGAGGATGCAACTTCCATTTGTGTGGCTCTGTCATATTTCTGCTTAGGTTGTCTGCCAGTGTGTTTTCCTTCCCTGGCAGGAATTGTGCCTGTAGTTGAATTTTCAATTCCAGTGCTGTGTTCCATAGGATCATGGCTTGCCTGCACAGGGGGTATGAATGAGTTCCCCCCTGTTTGTTTATGTACCACATCACTGTGGTGTTGTCTGTCCTTATCAATAGCTGGCCTGAATGCAGTAGGTCTTTGAAGGTCATAATAGCCTTTTGCACGGCTAGCATTTCCTTTTGGTTGATGTGAAGGAGCTTCTCTTTTCGTGCCCATTTTCCCTGAATGCACTGATTTGTCATGTGTGCTCCCCATGAGTAGTCTGAGGCGTCTGTTGTGATGATTTGAGTTGCTTGAGGTACACAGAAAGGAAGACCTGTGTTTCTTTGGCAAGCTTGAGCCCACCGCATAAATTCCTTTTGAAGGCATGGAATGAGTGGTACAATTGCTTCCAAGCTGTGGCTGTGTTGAGACCGTAAGTTTTTTAGGTACCATTGAAGTTTCCTCATATGCAGCTTTGCACATGGGATAAGTAGGATGCAAGATGCCATGAATCCCAGAGCCTGCAGGACTTTCCTTGCAGTTAGCCTGGTATAAGTTGCCATTTTTCTGAAGTATTGAGACAGTTGCCCTTGCTTGTCTGGCGTGAGGTAGGCCATCTGGGTGGTTGTATCCAAGTTGGCACCCAGGAAAATTATTTGTTGAGGGTATTAGTTTTGATTTCTTTTTGTTGACTGTGTATCCCAGGAAGTTCAACAGTTTTATTACAAACGCCAGGTGCTGCAGTAGTATGTCTTTGCTGTCCGCTTGGATCAGGCAGTTGTCCAGATATGGATAGATTTGTATCCCTTGTAGTCTGCAGAAGGCGATTACTGATGCCAGGCATTTTGTAAACACTCTGGGCGCAGTAGATAAGCCAAAGGGTAATGCAGAGAATTGGTAATGGGTTGAACCTGCAAGAAATCTGAGGTATCTTCTGCAATCTTGCCTGATAGGGACATGCAGGTATGCCTCCTTGAGGTCCAATGTTAACAGCCAAGACTCCTTGCCCAGCATGGGAAGAAGCTGCTGTAATGTGAGCATCTTGAATTTTGGCACCTGTAGATATGTGTTTAGGATGGATAGGTCTCCAATCTTTGTCTTTCCTTGGTACCAGGAATAGTCTGGAATAAAACCCTTGACCTTGTTCTTTTGCAGGTACCTCTTGAATTGCTTTCATGTCCATGAGAGCTGAAATTTGTTTTTGTGCCTCTGCCCTTTGATTTTGTGGCAGGTTTGGCATGCCTCTCATTTTTGGAAGGGTGTGAAAGTGGAACCTGTAGCCTCTGCCTATAATGTCCAGAATCCATTTGTCTTTTGTAACAATATGCCAATTTTTTGAGAATAATGTCAGTTTTCCACCCAAAGGTGCTGCCATTAAAGCTTTGCTTGGCAGGTGTAGGGGGAAGTCATTGTGTCTGTTTTCTAAAAGACTGTGATCTATCTTCGCCACCTCTTGGGGTTGGTGTTTGCCACTGTCTGGCTCTGAAAGATCCTTGAGGTTGCCCTCTACCCCTTGGATGCCTGTATCTGCCCCTTTGAGGTCTGTCCGTGGCTGGAAAGGACCAATTTTTTGAAGGCCAGTTTCTGCTGAAACGTGGAGGCTGTACCCGCAGGAAATCTTTCACTGTTTGCATTGATTTCGCTTTTTCCTTCATTTTCTTTAGCACCTCCTCTGCTTTAACACCAAAACAATACATCTTTTTGAAGAGGTGCATCTAATAATTTAGCTTTGACATGATCTGGTAAGGTTTGCTCTTTGAGCCAAGCATGCCTACGTATAACAGACCCTGTAACAGCAGCTCTACATGAGGCCTCTAAAGCATCAAAGCCACACTGCAAGGTATGTTTACCCACTTGCTCTGCTCCATGCAACAAATCCTGCAACTCTTATAAATCTGGTTGTTCTGGTTGTGTCACTTTGCTTTTCAGCGGAGATATCAAAAACTGTTGATACTTTAACATATGGAACTGACAGTTTAATGCCCTCATGGTTAAAGTGGCCGAGGTGTAAACTTTTTCCCCCACCTTTCTAAAGGTCTGGAATCTCTCTCTGAAGGTAGTGGGTTTTTAGCAGTAGAGGCCTTAATTCCCTTGGGACCCTGTGAAATAGTTTCTGGGTCAGCAGTATGGCTTTTATATAGGAACTGGTGAGAATCAGGAACCCGGTAATAACTGTCTGGTTTAACAGGAGCTGGAGGCAAAGAATCAGGATTAAGGCTGGCTTCTGTGTACACATCATCCAATATATCTAAAACAGGAGGGATAGCCAGAGGCCTATGCTGGGGGAGCAGAAGAAAATCCCTGAGCCTTTTCTTGGAATCTGAGTAATCTTGACCTTCCCAGTGAAAGTGTTCCCTCAATGTATGCAGGGTTTCCCCAAAAGAGAAGTCCTCAGGGGGGGGAGACAGAGGTAAGAGACTCCTCTGCATCAGAGTCTTCGAATGGAGAATAGGCACAATCCTGGTCCTCAGATAGTTCTGAGGTAATAGAAGCTTGATCTGAGGAAGGGTAGTCTTCCTCTAATCTAGGCCTTTTGTCAGAGGGGGGTTGAGAACCCCTGATAAGAGTAATCAAATCCTCAGCCATTTTAAGCATCTACTTTTTAGGCATGGTGCCTTGAGCAGGTGTCTGAGGAACCTGTTTTTTGGTTTTCATGGCTGTTTTAGATTTAGTGAAGGCTTTAATAGAGAAGGAGGAAGGCCTGAAGACCCCTTGAGAAATGGCAGGCCTGTCTAAATTCTGAGTTTCCCCGCCAGGAGTGGCGTCGGTATCTGTAGTAGGAATGGGGGCCGAGGAGCCTGCGACCTCGGGTACTGAAGACACTGGTAATGCATTGTCATCGGTACTCAGGGGCTGCGTAGGCACCTCACTGAGTACCGGAGAACCGGTAGTCGGCCTTTGCGTGGTATCAGTAGGTGGTGCGGACCTCGTATGCCGGTCCTTATCTTTGCATTTTTTGCTCAAAACTGGAGTTGGAGTATCCGACGACATAATATAATTAAATTTTTTGCCAAAAAAGTGAAGGCTTAACTCCGACACTTAATAGTGCGTTTGTTGAATCTAGCACAAAAACGGCAGGCCGAGACGTCGTGGTCTGGGCCTAAGCAAGGTATACAGTAAGAGTGGAATTCCTTATGCGGTATTTGCTTCCCACATGAAATACAATTATTAACTTTGTCTGACATCGGTCTGAGGCAAGAAAAGTTTCCCGAACGGGGTACTTCGCTTTCAAGAAGACTTCGGCTGAAATACTTTCGTAAATCTCAGGAGCTGGCCGACCGGCACTTGCGAACTGCTTCTGCTTCGGGCACAGCGCGGCAAGAAAGACTGAAGAAAATGGCGTCGGCTGCCTCTTTTATACCCCTGCCGCACTGACGTCAGGGAGGAAGCGACGACAACTGACGCCGGACCTAGACTTTGGAAATCGGCCGACCGAGGACCCGCCTGACGGCAGGATAACCCATCTGTTATGACTGCAGCTGTATGCACGATGAACATCCCTGTAGTATCTGTCTGGCTTAACAGGAGCTGGTGGTAAAGAGTCAGGAGACAGACCGGACTCTGAAAATACATCATCTACAATGTCTAAATCAGGAGGAAGAGCAAGGGGCCTGTGCTGAGGTAATAAAAGGAAGTCTCTGAGCCTTTTCTTGGATTCTGAGTAATCTTGGCTCTCCCAGTGGAAATGCTCCCTCATAGTATGCAGGGTATCCCCAAAAGAATAATCCTCAGGAGGAGAGGCTGAAGGGATAGATTCTTCAGCATCAGAATCCTCATAGGGAGGGAGAGAATATTCCTGTTCAGAAGAGGAATCAGAGGAAATGGAAACCTGATCTGAAGATTCATATTCTATCTCTTGCCTAGGCCTCTTATCAGGAGGGGGATGGGAACCCCTGATCAAAGTAATTAGGTCTTCGGCCATTTTTAAGCATCTGTTTTTTAGGCATGGTGGCCTGTCCAGGAGAATGCTGTATTTGTTTCTTTGTCTTTAGAGCTCCTTTAGCCTTTACCTTTGAAGCTGAAGTTGATTTGACATATAACTGTGTAGGCCTGAAAACACCCTCAGAAGCCGATGCCTGCTCAGCGGCTCCAGACCCATCTGAGGGAATAGTTTCCGAGTGTCCAATACCTTGAGTTTCCAGCGGCCTAGTCAGCTCCACGTGGGAGTCAGAAGCGGCCTGTGGCTCTGAAGTAGCGGGTGTCAGGGGCTGCAAATGCGCCTCACTGAGAACCGGCGACAGGCTTAGCGGAAGCCTCGTCGTCGGTTTTGGACCTCGGATGCCCGTCCATTTCTTTTTCTTTGCATTTTTTATAAACTCCGGTAGTCTGCTTTTCTGACGGCATTATATAATTGAATCTTCTGCCAAAGTAATGAAATGCAAAATCGTTCCGACGCTTAATAGTGCGTTGGTTAAATCTAGCACAAAACTGACAACTAGCAACGTCGTGGTCAGGGCCTAGGCAGGGAATACAGTAAGAATGAAAATCCTTATGAGGTATTTGCTTCCCACGAGAAATACAATTAACTTTTTCTGACATCGGTCTACAGCAAGAAAAAAGTTTTCCCAACGGGGTACTTAGCTTTAATGAAGACTTCGGATCTGAAATTCAAATTTGAAAATCTCAGGAGTCGGCCGACCGGCACTTGCAAAAGTACAGTTTTGTACCTACCATAAATGTAGATGTTCGAGTGCTAATACAGCTGCAGTAATCACAGATGGGGTTTCAGCCGTCAGGTGGTCCCTCGGTCGGCCGAATTCCAAAGTCTTGGTCCAGCGTCGGTTGTCGTCGCTTACTCTTCTGACGTCAGTAAGGCCAGAGTATATAAGACACAGCCGACGCCATGTTCTTCAGTCTTTCTTGCCCCAGATGTCAGGTGCCCCCAAAAGGAAGGCAATACATAAATAAGGCTTATCTACATATGCAAGCAATGCAATGTAATGCAAAATCAGTGTAAGCAAGCAAATAAAACATAGCAGGAAAACCCAGTCAGGTGGTATGAAGAGGTTGTTAGGCCCCATGCCTTTACCAAGTGGGGAAGGAGGGAGGGAAACCTGTACTGCAGCTGTATTAGCACTCGAACATCTACATTTATGGTAGGTACAAAACTGTACTATGTTCATCATGCATACAGCTGCAGTAATCACAGATGGGTAGAGTCCCAAAGCTATGCATAGGGTGGTAGGTACTATGAGGAACTGGGTTGAGCCAGAATGCCCTGCAAAACAGCAGTGGCAAAGCCTGCTCTTGTTCTGGAATATAAGGGTAGGTGGTAGTGTTTTGTGAAGGTATGTACAGAACTCCAAGTGGCTGCCTCCAAAATATCCTTAGTAGGAACACCTCTGAGGAAGGCTGTAGAGGTGGCTGTGGCCCTGGTGGAGTGAGATCCGATACCAGTAGGGACAGATTTCCCATGATAGGAATAACAAAACCGTATGCAGTGGCCAATCCACTTGGAAATAGTCTGTTTGGTAACTGGTTTCCCTTGAGCCCCTACGGCATAGGACACAAAAAGTTGTTCTGATTTCCTGAAGGACTTTGTTCTGTCCAAATAATAACGTAGCTGCCTATGGATGTCTAAAGTGTGAAGCAGCCTCTCCCCTTTGTTTTGAGGGTTAGGATAAAAGGTAGGTAGGTGTATGGCTTGATTTAAGGCTACCCTGGATACCACTTTTGGCATAAAGGATGGGTTGGTACGAAGGGAAACCCTGTCCTGATGGAAGATGAGGAAGGGCTGCATCACCATGAGGGCCTGTAGTTCATAAACCCTACGAGCTGAAGTGATGGCCAGAAGGAAAGCTGTTTTCCAGGACAAATGTTGCAGATCTGTTGAGGCAGCAGGTTCAAAGGGAGGCAATGTTAATTTTTCTAGTATGTAATTAAGGTCCCAGGCTGGTATTGGTTGCTTCCTTGGAGGTCTTATATTCTTAGCCCCTCTGAGGAACTGTCGTAAGAGTGGGTGAGAGAATAAAGGAGAATCCGTGTTGAATTCTGCAGAAATCGCTGAGGCATGTATTTTTATGGAAGAAAATGAAAGTCCACTGTTCAGCAGTTCAGCTAGGTACTGTAAAACCTGAGGCAAGTTCACTTTTCTAGGGTCCTGGCCTCTTTTCTCATTCCAACAGCAAAACCGCTTCCATTTTGCAGAGTAAGCTTTTCTAGTAGATGGTCTTCTGGCCTCCAGAATGACATCCTGCACCTCCTTGGAGAGTAGGGACTGTTGTGGTGTCAAGGAATTTTCCATGTAGAGAGGTTTAGTGTTTTCAGCTGACTGTGAAGAGTTTTGTAGCTGTTCTGAGTCAGTAGGAGAGGCATTAGAGGCAGGGACCAGGGAGGAGTATGTGTTAGGCTCCTCAGGAGTGGATGCCAGTGTTGCCTTGGCCAATCTGGAGCAATCAGTATCATCCTCGGTTTGTCTGTTCTTGCTTTCAAAAGCACCTTGGGCAGAAGGGGCAGAGGTGGGAATGCATAAACTGTCCATGCTGTCCAACTGAATGAAAGGGCGTCCACTTTCCAGGCCTTTGGATGAAAGGACCTTGAACAAAACTTTTTCAGTTGATGGTTCCTGTGGGAGGCAAAAAGATCTATGTCTAGCCACCCCCACGCTTGGATTATCTATGTAAACACCTGAGGATGTAACTTCCATTCGTGTGGATCTGTCATATTTCTGCTTAGAGTGTCTGCCAGTGTGTTTTCCATTCCTGGCAAGTACTGTGCTTGAAGTTCGATGTGTCTTTCCAGAGCCAAGTTCCAAAGAGTCATGGCTAGTCTGCACAAGGGGTATGAATGTGTTCCTCCTTGTTTGTATATGTACCACATTACTGTGGTGTTGTCTGTTCTTATCAGTAATTGTCCTGGATGCAGGAAGTCCTTGAAAGCTGTAATTGCATTTATTACTGCTAGCATTTCTTTTTGATTGATGTGAAGGTGCTTTTCCTTTTGGGACCATCTGCCCTGAATGCACCTGTCCTTCATGTGCCCCAGGCGTAATCTGAGGCGTCTGTGGTTATGACTTGTTTTGCTTGAGGCTTGCAGAATGGAAGGCCTGTGTTTACTTGACATGCTTGGGCCCACCATAGAAATTCCTTTTGCAAACATGGAATTATTGGTATAATTGCTTCCAAACTGTGACTGTGTTGAGACCATAGATTTTTTAGGTACCATTGAAGTTTCCTCATATGCAGCTTTGCACATGGGATTAGAAGAATGAAAGATGCCATGAATCCCAGAGCCTGCAGGATTTTCCTTGCAGTAAGCCTGGTACTTTTTGCTAGTGTTTTGAAGTACTGAGATAGTTGCCCTTGTTTTTCTGGAGTAAGATATGCCATCTGGGTGTTTGTGTCCAAGTTGGCACCCAGGAAGATTATTTTCTGAGATGGTGTTAGTCTTGATTTCTCCTTGTTGATGGTATATCCCAGAGAAAGCAGTAACCGTGTCACATATGCCAGATGTTCCAGTAGTATGCGTTTGCTGTCCGCTTGGATCAGGCAGTCGTCCAGATAAGGGTAAATTTGTATCCCTTGAAGTCTGCAGTAGGCAATCACTGATGCCAGGCACTTTGTGAATACTCTGGGCGCAGTAGATAAGCCAAAGGGCAATGCAGAGAATTGATAGTGGATTGATCCTGCAAGAAATCTGAGGTATCTTCTGCAGCTTTGTCTGATTGGGACATGCAGGTATGCCTCCTTGAGGTCCAATGTTACCAGCCAAAACTCCTTGCCCAGCATGGGAAGAAGTTGCTGTAATGTGAGCATCTTGAATTTTGGCACGAGTAGGAATGTGTTTAGGATGGATAAGTCCAAAATGGGTCTCCAGTCGGTTCATTTTCTTGGTACCAGAAAAAGTCTTGAATAAAAACCTTGACCTTGTTGGTGTGTAGGTACCTTTTGTATAGCTCTCATGTTTAGGAGCTTTGAAATTTGCAGTTGTGCCTCTGCCCTTTGATTTTGTGGCAGGTTTGGCATGCCTCTCATTTTTGGAAGTGTGTGAAATTGAAATTTGTAGCCTCTGTTTATAATGTCCAGTATCCATTTGTCTGTTGTGACAACATGCCAATTGCTTGCAAATAATGCTAGTTTCCCTCCCAAAGGTGCTGTCAGCTGAGACTTGCTTGGCATGGAAATGAGGGAGTCATTGGGTTTGCTTCCTGTATTGTTGTACACTGTCTTCACCACCTCTTGGTGCTGGAGATTGCCATTGTCTGCCTCTATATGATCCTTGTGATTGCCCTCTGCCCCTTGTGCGTCTGTATCTACCTCTTTGGGGCTTGTCAGTGGCTGGAAAGTACCAGTTTTTTGAAGGCCAATTTCTGCTAAAACGTGGTGGTTGGACCTGTAAGAAAGCCTTGACAGTTTGCATAGATTTGGCTTTTCTTCCATTTTCCGTAGTATGTCCTCAGCATTAGTACCAAATAATACATCCTTTTGTAAAGGAGCATCAAGAAGTTTAGCTTTCACATGATCAGGTAAATTTTGTTCCCTAAGCCAGGCATGTCTGCGAATGACTGATCCTGTAGCAGCCGCTCTACTGGAAGCCTCTAGGGCATCATAACCACATTGTAAGGTGTGTTTACCCACTTGCTCCGCACTATGCATCATATCCTGTAACTCTTTTAAATCTGGTTGTTCAGGTTGAGACATTTTGTTCCTTAATTGTGATAACAGGTACTGTTGATATTTAATCATATGAAACTGACAGTTTAAGGCCCTCATGGCTAGGGTGGCCGAGGTATATACCTTTTTACCCCACCTTTCTAGAGATCTGGATTCCCTTTCTGCAGGGAATGAATTCTTGGCAGTGGAGGCCTTTAATCCCTTGGGGCCTTGTGAAATGGTTTCAGGGTCAGCATTATGGCCTTTGTAGAGAAATTGGTGAGAGCTGGGTACTCTGTAATACCTATCAGGTTTTACTGGTGCAGGAGGCAGAGAATCAGGATTAAGGCAAGCCTCCGAATAGACATCATCCAGTACATCCAAAACAGGGGGTATAGCCAGAGGTCTGTGCTGAGGTAACCAAACAAATTCCCTAAGTCTTTTCTTGGAATCTGAAAAGTCTTGGCCTACCCAATGGAAGTGTTCCCTCAAAGTGTGCAAGGTTTCCCCAAAAGAAAAATCCTCAGGAGGGGATACAGAAGGAATGGACTGTTCTGCATCCGAATCCTCAAAAGGGGAGTAAGAGTGTTCCTCTGCATCAGAATGTTCTGATAAAATCGATCCCTGATAAGAAGAGGGAGATTCTTCCTCCACTCTGGGTCTCTTGTCAGGAGGGGGCTGAGAACCTCTGATAAGAGTAATTAAATCCTCAGCCATTTTAAGCATCTGTTTCTTAGGCATGGGTCCAGGAGAAGGGCCCTGTGCAACAGGCCTCGTGGGATGCCTGGCTACTTTGGATTTAGTAAAAGCCTTAATTGAAAAAGAAGATGAGGGCCTAAATACACCATGGGTGGAGGTGGACCTGTCCACATTAGTAGGCTCGACATTAGCAGGGGCTTCGGTTGTAGTCTGGGAAAGGGCCGAGGACCCAGCGGTCTCGGGTACAGAGAACACCGCCAAAGGAGTGTCGTCAGTAGTCAGGGACTGCAAAGGCGTCTCGCTGAGAACCGGACCACGTGTAGCCTGTTTTGGCGTGGTGTCGGCGGGACCGCTGGTCTCGCGTGTCGGTCCTTTTCCTTGTGTTTTTTGGACAAAACGGTAGTCGGAGTGTCCGACGACATCTTATAATCAAAAGCTTTACCAAAAAAGTGTTGGGCGAACTCCGCCCGACGCTTGATAGTGCGTTTATTGAAGGTAGCGCAAAAGCGACAGCCCGAGACGTCGAGGTCTGGGCCCAAACAAGGTATGCAACGGGAATGGAAATCCTTATGCGGTATTTGCTTCCCACAAGAAATACAGTTATTAACTTTTTCTGACATCGGTCTGAGGCAAGAAGAGTTTCCCCAACGGGGTACTTAGCTTTAAAGAAGACTTCAGTTCCAATTTTTTTTCGTAATTCAGGAGCTGGCCGACCGGCACTTGAACTGCTTCTGCCGGCACCGCTGCAAAAAGACTGAAGAACATGGCGTCAGCTGTGTCTTATATACTCTGACCTTACTGACGTCAGAAGAGTAAGCGACGACAACCGACACCGGACCAAGACTTTGGAATTCGGCCGACCGAGGGACCGCCTGACGGCTGAAAACCCATCTGTGATTACTGCAGCTGTATGCACGATGAACATCTGCTTTTGCTTCGGGCACCGCGTGACAAGAAAGACTGAAGAAAATGGCGTCGGCTGCATCTTTTATACCCCTGGCGCACTGACATCAGGGAGGAGGCGACAGCAACTGACGCTGGACCTAGACTTTGGAACTCGGGCTGACTGCGGGTAGCCTGCCAGCAGGATAACCCAATTGTAATGACTGCAACAGTGACACACGATGAACATCAGCAGACCTGCAAGAGGCCTCTAATGAATCAAAACCACACTGCAAAGTACGTTTTCCAACTTGTTCAGCAGAATGCATTAAATCCTTTAATTCTTTATTTTCCACACAATCAGGAATCAACATCATTTTCTGTTTAAGCAATCCAGTAACATGTTGCTGATACTTTAACATATGAAAATGGCAGTTTAAAGCCCTAAAGGCCAAGGTTGCAGAAGTGTAAACCTTCTTACCCCATCTATCCAGCGCCCTGGAGTCTCTATCAGATGGAGTAGGATTTTGAGCAATAGAAGCCTTAATGCCCTTGGGCCCCTGTGAAATAGTCTCTGGATCCGCAATAGGATTTTTAAAAAAAGTAACTTATGTGACTCAGGGACCCTGTAGTATCTGTCAGGATTTCTGGGAGCAGGAGGCAAGGAATCAGGGGCCAAACTAGATTCCGAAAAAGCATCATCAACAATGTCTAGTACAGGATGAAAAGCTAAAGGCCTATGCTGAGGCAGAAGTAAGAAATCCTGCATTTATATCACGTTATCGAAAGATGAAAATAGCAAATGCTATATCATCGGCCCCAAAACATCTAAACATGAAAATATCAAACATTCAGAACAGCGAATTTTTTCCCATGGAAAAAAATTGCTGCTCTGAAACACATACACACAACACAAGCACATCAAACAAATAGCAACCACACACATACACTTAAATTCCTACATCTAACGCTACACTAAACTATACATACACTACTATCTACCCACTTACCTTAACCCAAACCCTAACCCTACGGTCGATCACTATCGCACACTCACATAACCCATGCGCTAACCTTAACTCACTTAAACCGCCCCTAACCCTAAAGTCTGTCACTATCGCACACAAGCCTAACCCGCGCCCTAACCCTAACTCACTTAACCTGCCCCTACCCTAACTTACAATCACACACTTACCTGAACCCAACCTGTAACTTTCCACCACATCGCTAACAGCAGCAAAGCCACAGAAACCTGCCAACCGAATTCTTTCCCAAGGAAAGAATTCATTCTTCTGCAGCTTCGCTTTTCTTAGCGTTCGTTGATTAGTGTTCAATATCAGAACCTTCAAAGTTTTAATACTTCGATGTTCTGATATAGACCCGAAATCCTTGAGCCTCTTTTCTGAATCAGAAAAATCCTGGCTTTCCCAGTGGAAATGCTCCCTTAAGAGTATATAAGGTTTCACCAAAAGAAAAATCCTCTGGAGGGGAAGCAGAGGGAATAGAGTCCTCTGCATCAGAATCTTCATAAGTAGATAAGGGAAAATCCAGATCATCAGAAGAATCAGTAAAAACAGAATCCTGGTCAGAAGATTCATAAACAACTTCAGGCCTAGGTCTCTTAAAAGGGGGGGGGGGGTTGGCTACCCCTGATTAGAGTTATTAGATCTTCAGCCATTCTTATCATTTGTTTTTCAGGCATAGAGGTCTGAGCATGTGGCCTGGGCATCAGTTTTTTAGGCATGGTTCGAGATTTAGGCCTAAGTGAAAAAGGAAGCATCGGTTTAATATGCAAGTCCGTAGGCCTGAATACACCCTCAGAAGCCAGTGCCTGCACAGCGGCTCCAGACCCATCCAAGGTAGAGACATCCGCGGGTTCCATAGTTGAAGCATCTCGCTGCATACCGGACTCCGAATGGGTCTCAGAAGAGGCCTGCGAATCAGAAGTAGCGGGTATCAGTGGCTGCAAAAGCACCTCACTGCGTACTGGTGAACTGGCGACTGGTTTAGGAGAAGCGTCGGCAGTTTTAGACCATGGCGGCCTGTCTCTATCTTTTTTCGGAATGCCGGTAGTCGGATGGCTAACCGACGACATTTCTGGATAAACAGAGAACCAAAATATTTAGAGGCGAAAATATACAGACGACGGATAGTGTGCTGATTAAATAAAGCACAAAACCGACAGCAAGGTACGTCGTGGTCTGGACCTAGGCAAGGAATACAGTACGAATTAAAGTCTTTATGAGGTATTTGCTTTCCACAAGTAATGCAATTGATAGTGTACCCCAGTGAGGTTAGTAGGTCCTTTACAAATGTCAGGTGCTGTAACAGCTTTTCCTGTCAGTCTGCCTGAATCAGGCAGTCATCCAAGCAAGGGTAAATCTGAATATTTCTTTGTCTGAAAAAAGCAATGGTTGGAGCCACGCATTTTGTCATGTGCAGTGGATAAGCCAAAGGGAAGTACAGAGAACTGATAATGCATAGATCCTGCCCTGAAACGTAGATATTTCCTGCAAGAGTCTCTGACTGGGATATGCAGATAGGCCTCCTTTAGGTCTAGGGTGGCTAACCAGGCATCTTTGGACAGCATAGGGAGAAGCTGCTGTAGGGTGAGCATTTTGAATTTTAGCACCACCAGGAAGGTGTTTAGAATGGATAGATCTAAGATTGGGCACCAGGTGCCCTCTTTTCTGGGTACAAGGAAAACTCTGGAATAGAAACCTTGGCCTATCTGTTCTGCAGGGACAGGCTGAATTGCCCTCATGGAGAGCAGAGAATGAACTTGGTTTTGTGCCTCTGTCCACTGGTTTTGAGGAAGATCTGGGAACCCTTCTGGGGTTGGCAGCGTGGGGAAATAAAATTTGTACCCCCTTGGACATTATGTTGAGGACCCATCGACTGTTGGTGATGAAGGACCAGTTTTTTGCATGGGAGGCAAATTTTCCTCCTAGGGGTTCGAGCAGATGGGCAGGGGTGAGAGGAGGAGTTAAGAAGTCATTGTGAATTCTTTCCATAAGGGGGTGGCTTAGCACTCCCTGTTTTAAAAGTGGAGGTACTCCATTGCTTAGATCTCTGCATACCCTGAGACTGCTGTCTGGCGGTCTGTTTCCCCTAGGTCTAGTCTGAGGTGTCCCTGAAGGGGCTGGAAAGGACCAATGTTTTGAGGGGCAATGCCTACTGAATCTTGAAGGCTAGACTTGCAAAAAGTCTAACTGTCTGCATAGACTTAGCTTTTTCTTCCATCTTTTTTAAACCCTCTTCTGCTTTGGTGTTAACCAGATTGTCTCTGTTCAGTGGTGCATCCAATAATTTTGATTTGACATGATCTGGCAAGGTCTGTTCCTTAAGCCAAGCATGCCTTCTAAGTAAAGAACCTGTGACTGCTGCCCTGCAGGATGCTTCTAGGGTGTCAAACCCACATTGCAGGGTATGCTTACTGATTTGGCTTGCAGAATGCATAAGTTCCTATATTTCTTTATTTTCTGCACAGTCAGGGAAGGTAGATAACGTTTTTTTAATAAGTTCCATAGTATGTTGCTGGTATTTCAGCATGTGGAACTGACAATTTAATGCTCTAATGGCAATAGTTGCAGAGGTATACACTTTTTTACCCCATCTGTCTAAGGCTCGGGAATCCCTGTCTGAAGGGGTGGGATTCTTAGATGTGGTTGCTTTTATTCCTTTAGGTCCTTGGGAGATGACCTCTGGGTCAGCAGTAAGATTTCTGAAAAGAAATTTGTGCAAGTCTGGGACTCTGTAGTACCTGTCAGGTTTCCTGGGAGCAGGAGGTAAATGATCAGGAGTTGGACTGGATTCCATAAAAACATCATCCACAACATCCAGAACAGGAGGAATTTCTAAGGGTCTATGCTGTGGTAAATCTAAAAATTCTCTAAGACTCTTTCTGGACTGAGGATAATCTTGGCATTCCCAATGGAAATGCTCTCTCAAGGTATGTAGGGTTTCACCAAAATAAAAATCCTCTGGAGGAGAGGCAGAAGGAATGGATTCCTCTGCATCTGAATCCTCATAGGCAGATAAGGGCATGTCTTCATAATCAGAAACCTCAAAGTCGTCGGACTCTTGGTCAGATAAAGCTGCCGGGGGCAAGTCTCTTTTCCTTTTAACAGGGGTAGACTGGCTTCCCCTAATCAGCATGATAAGGTCTTCCGCCATTTTAAGCATCTGAGATTGAGGCAAATAAGCAGGTGCTTGAGTTTGGGTAGTCTGTTTTTTAGGCGTAGTGTGTACTCTGGGCCTTAGAAACTTGGTAGATTTAGAAAGAACTGAAGACCCGAAAGAAGTCATCGGTTTGTGTCGAATATCGGTAGCTTGAAGAACTTCCTCAGAAGCCGGTGTCTGCATAGCGGCTCCAGACCCATCCAAGGTAGAGACATCTGCAGGTTCCGTAGTCAAAGAAGAGTCTCGCAGCATACCAGACTCTGAACCGGTCTTGGCAGTGGCCTGCAAATCCAAAGAAGTGGGCATCAGGGCTGCAAAAGAGCTTCACTGAGTACCTACGAACTGGCGACTAGCATAACAGAAGTGTCGTCGGCAGTTTTGGACCTGTCCCTTCTGTCTCTGTCTTTATCCTTACGTTTTTTTCAGAAGATCGATAGTTGGATGGCTTACCAAAGCCATTTTGGAATACGGAGATAGAGATCAAAAGTATTTAGCTATGATAAGGGCCCAACGACGTATAGTTCTGGCGTTGAATAAAGCACAAAACCGACAGCAAGGGACTTTGTCGTCTGGGCCTAAGGTGACACGGTAAGAATGTAAATCTCGGTGTGGTATTTGCTTTCCACAGGCGAGACAATTGTTAACTTTTTCTGACATCAGTTAGAGCAAGAAAAAAAGGATCCCCAATGGGGCACTTAGCTTTAGAAGACTTCTACTTCACTTTCGGAAACGAAAACTCGGGTAGTGGCCAACCAGCACTCGTGCAAACTGCTTCTGCTTCCGGCTCCTCAGCAAGAAAGACTGATGTAATGGCGTAGGCTGCCGGTTTTTATACCACTGATGACCTGACGTCAGTCCTGGAGCGACAGCAACAGACGCAGAAATACTAAGCCTCTGGTATTCGGGCCAACTGAGGGCTACCCCTGGCAGGATAACCCAAGTGTGATGACTGCAACAGTGAAACACGAAGAACATGTGGTAAGGTGATCATTCTGAAACTGGGAACATAGAGGAATATGTTTAGAAATGATAGATCCAGGACAGGTTTCCAAGGACTCTTTCCTTGGTACTAGAAATATTCTGGAATAAAAACCTGTGTTTCTTTGAGGGGTGGGCACTGGTTCTATGGTGCTTTGATTTACAAGTTAATGAATGATGGGTGGGAACAGGTGGATTTGGTTTTTGGTGGTTGGGAAATACCTTGGAAAGGTGGGAGCATCCAGCAAGTCATGTAATACCCTCTCCTGATGATGGAGAGGACCCACTGTTCTGCTGTTAGTCTCTGCCAGGAGGGAAGGGAGAGGGTGAGGTGAAGTAATATGGGTGTTGTTGGATGCAAGGGGGGTAAAGTCACAGTGGAGGCGGCCTGGGTTGGTCAGGTTGGCTTTAAAAGGGTGTGGTCGAGAAGCTGGTGGAAAATCTGGGGGGGTAGAAGTCTTCCTCGGCTGTCTACATCCCTTTGATTGTGGCACTTGAATGAAAAGATTGCCTACTAACAAAGGAGGGCTTCTGAGGGTAATTCCTACGATATCTAGGAATAGGGAATACAAGAAGGTGTTTGAGGTTTTGTAATTCTTTACCCTTCTCTTGGAAGGATTTGAGAAACTCAGCAGAAGCTTATCCGAACAAGACCTTTTTGTCTAAAGGTGTATCCAGTAGTTTAGTTTGAACATCCATGGGAGGGGCTGAAGCCTTACTCAGGAGTATCGTCGTAGTACTGATCCAGAAGCTGCAGCTTTGGATGAAGCTTCCACAGTATCGTAACTGCACTTAACAGAGTGCCTGGTCACTTGGGATGTTGTGGAGAGGAGTGAATTTAATTGTGCTCTCATCGGGGAGTCCTGCACCTCAGACAGAAGGGTAGAGGCTTTAGAAATGTTATCTAAAACATACCTCCCCACGTGTGTTTGGTAGTTCAAGGTCCTAATAGCCAAAATAGAGGAGGTATATACCTTTATTCCTGTCCTGCCCATAAATTTACTGTCTTTTATCAGTTGGGTACAGAGCAGCAGAAGGTAGCTGTCTAGATGTTTTATCTGCAGAAACAGCTTTAACAGCTGGGTTTGCTGGGGGATTCCTGAAAAGAAACTGTGTGTCCTGGGGGACCCTATAAAATCGATCAGGCTGTTCGGCTGCTGAGGGTTGAGAGGCAGGAGACTGTGAAGCAGCTAGGAAGACACCCTGAAAAGAGGGTAGTAAGGGAGGCACAGCAGAGGGAGATGGTTGCTCCATTTGCAAAAGGTCAAAGTACCTTTTCTTGGAGTCTGAAACCTCAGAGGCCTGCCACTTAAAATGTTCCCATGTGAGGGAGACAGTATCCCCAAAGGTGAATTCTTCTCCTGGGGATTCAGGAGAAATGGAGTCCTCCCTCCTCAGGTGTAATGAATTCCTTGGGGGATTCAATTTGTGTTTCATAGGAGGATTCCTCAGACACAAAGTGGTGGTTGAGGCATGAGAAAAGGGGGAAGTTGTTGTGTTTATAAGGCCTGAAAGGCCTTAAACAGACTGAGAAGATGATTCCCAATCAGGCACTGGTGGAGGCTTAGAGTGCTTGTTTTTTTGTTTCCTTTTCAAGGGTTTCGTAGGAGCAGTCAGAAGGGAAGCGGACATCGGCCTAGCATGAATTGGACGAGCAGTGGCATCCGAAATTGCGAGCGGTCATCCCCTCCGCCACACTCTGATGGCTGAGTTATCTCAGCGGACGTACCTTTGGTTTCCCGCACCCCGGCTTCCATAAAGGTTCCCAGGCCTGCTTTGGCAACCGTCGTCTGAATGGACTCTGGGTCTTCAATCACCTCTAGAGCCTGCTTGGATGCCTGAGACCAGCCTGGCATTCCAACCTAACTTTTTTCGCCTTCTTCCTAGGCAGCTGGTCAGATGGGCCTACTCCTCCCTCCAAGCCTAATGCCAAGCACCACAGTCTTTGGTTTTCTAGATATAGTTTCAAAGCAGCTAATAAGCTGAGAGTCTTGGGGACGAACCACTTACAAATTGGACAAGGAAGTATGGTCGTGGGCCTCACCTAGACAGAAATCACACTTACCGTGTGTGTCATTGTGAGGAATTTGTCTCCCACACGCACACTTCCCTTTCCTAGCTGACATGCAAGTCTAAACAGTAAGCAAATTTAGCAAGAAAACCCCACAGGGCACTTATCTGTAAAGGTCAAAAGCGGACATCTGGTCTTTAACGAGCTGGAATTCGGTCTGACGAAATGCAATGCAGAAGTGGAACTAGAAAACAGGTGCCCGATTATCACTGCTGCAAAAAAATTCTGATGAGGGTACGTGCAGACGTCACTTTAATACCCAACATCGGATTATGGCCCTGGTAAGAGATGTCACGCGTACCCTCTTGAAGCAAAGACTTTGGTATACTCGCCAGATGGTGGCGCTGCAAGCAGCAACACCCTACTGTTACGAATACTGCAACATGAGAATGAAAGGACATCAAGGGGATCCTAAGTGAAAGGGCAGCACTGGTAGAGTTTTAAGAAGAATGCAAAACAAAAGCTTTTGATAAAAAAAGAGATAATTAGTAGGGCATACAAAAAAACTGCATGACAGCTATGAGATTCAGAGGAGGTCAGAAAGGATTGTAACAGTACTAATTAAGTAACTCACGAAGAAACAATGGGAGGATATGTGTATGGTTCCCCAAATATGAAACAAAGTCTAGAAAATTTAAAATCTTTGCCTGAAAGTGTTTGCTTAGGTATTTTTATACTCCAATCAGACTCCAAATAACATTCCTCGGGTAGACTGCAAATAGTGGAAGTGTGACAGGAGAGAGGTAATTCAGAACATATTTTTTGGAAGCGTAATGAGTTTGCAGACTTAAAAAAAAATCTCTGCAGACTACTCTTGTCAGAAATATTGGGTGAACAAATTGGTGTAGACAAGGAAAATATTTTTTTGAGCTGTGATATAGAATCAGAATTCCCTAGACATAGTATGGCCTTGCAGAGTTCAATTCTGCTGGCTGCCAAAAAAGCAATTATTAGAAAATGGAAATCTAAACTAACCATACTAGAAAAAGAGTTATGTACCACCATGGCATTCCATCCGTGTTGTCTATTTTCATTCTTCCTCAACAACAATGTTCAGATCTGACCCTCAGATCTGACTCAGCTGTTATTTCCAGCTCATGGCCACTAACAAATTTTCAGGCTCGTCCCTTACCCATAATGTTCTATCCCTAAACATATCTCAGATCTTTTTTACTAGCTTATAGTATCAAAATGAATATTAGTATCATGGTAACAAAAATCCATATCTGCAGCTCAACATAAGGAACAGTAGTTCCCTTACAAGGTCTCAGTCTTCCAGAAGTCATTAGTTCAAATGCAGTAGGGTTGCTGGGAAGGGAGTTGAGGAAGAATTATAATGGGCAACACAGAAGGAACATTGTGGTGACTACATAACTTTACCAATGCTGTCAATTTTCATTTAGTCCTCAACAATTGGGACAGAATCCCAAGCTACCTGAAATCTCAGGAGGACTCTAAGGAAGGATATTCCTAAGCCCAGTTGAGCTGGAGGTTGCTCTTCCCCTCAAGACCAGATCCAATTTGTAATGACTAATAAAGGTATGAGGATTAGCCCAAGTAGCAGCCGCACATACATTGTCCATGGAATCCCTGGGTAAAAGTACAAATGACGTTACCATGGAACTGACTGAATGGGCTCTCAAAGGTTTTGATACGGAAAGGTCCAATTTGTTATAGATAAAGGATATACAATCTATCTATTAGCCATCTGGCTAAGGTTTTCTTTGTGACTGGCTTGCCTAATTTGAAATCTGCAAAGACGGCAAAGAATTGTTCGGTTTTCCTGAAATTTTTTGTTCAATGCAAGTAAAAATGCAACTGTCTATGAACTTCCAGTAAATGTAAAGTACAGTTTTGTACCTACCATAAATGTAGATGTTCGAAGATCCACATTGCTGCAGTCCTAACACTTGGGTAATCCGCTGTCCCAGTCGGCCCGAATACCAAAGTATATGGCTGACGTCGGTCAAGGCGCATTAGTCTGACGTCAGGACGTCAGAGTACAAATGCGCATGACCGACGTCATATCCTCAGTCTTTTCTTGCCCCAGATGTCAGAAGACCCTAAAAGGATAAGGCCAAAACCAAAAAACACCAAACACTCCTGCACCAAATATATATATATATATATATACAATATATACAAATTTACAAGAGTATAACCCCACCCACACAACCACCCCTAAACACAGAGGGGAAGGAGGGAGGGTAAATTGGACTGCAGCAATGTGGATCTTCGAACATCTACATTTATGGTAGGTACAAAACTGTACTATGTTCTTCATACCACATTGCTGCAGTCCTAACACTTGGGTAGAATCCCAAAGCAGAGGTAAGGGAGGCTGGCAAATCATAAAGAAGCAGGAGCTGTCAACATGCCCTGCAAAATAGCCGTGGCAAAACCAGCCCTAGACTTAGAGTAGAGAGGAAGGTGGTAATGCTTAGAGAAAGTATGCACTGAACTCCAAGTAGCTGCCTCCAAAATATCCTTAGTAGCCACCCCCCTTAGAAATGCTGTTGAAGTGGCAGTAGCCCTAGTGGAATGAGGCCTAATCCCAGCTGGAATCTCCTTGCCATGATGGGAATAACAAAATGCAATGCAAAACCCAATCCACTTAGAAATAGTTTGTTTTGACACAGGCTTGCCCTGAGAACTCAAAGCAAAAGAAACAAACAACTGCTGAGACTGCCTAAAATCCTTAGTCCTGCTTAAATAATAACGCAACTGCCTGTGTACATCTAAAGTGTGCAAAATCTTTTCCCCTTATTTTGGGGATCTGCATAAAAGTAGGCAAATGAATAGTTTGGTTCAAAGCCACACTAGAAACCACCTTAGGCATAAAGGAAGGATTAGTACGTAATGATACCCTATCCTTATGGAAAATCAAAAAAGGCTCAACCGCCATAAGGGCCTGCAATTCAGAAGCCCTTCTTGCAGAAGTAATGGCCAACAAAAAAGCAGTCTTCCATGACAAATATTTCAACTCAGCAGTAGCCGCAGGCTCAAAAGGTTGTAGAGTAAGTTTCTCCAACACAAAATTGAGATCCCAAGCAGGAGTAGGAGCTCACGTGGGGTCTCATATTCTTTGCCCCTCTAAGAAATTGCTTGAACAAAGGATGAGAAAACAATGGTGGGTCACAATCATAGTGAGCTGAAATTGCTGCAGCATGAATCTTAATGGAAGAGAAAGACAAACCTTTGTCCAATAACTCAGTCAGATATTGAAGAGCCACACTCAAATTAGGCTCAGAAACCTCCAAATTCTTTGCTGCACTCCAAAATAAAAATCTCTTCCATTTTTCTGCGTACACTTTCCTTGTACTAGGTCTTCTGGCTTCCATAATCACATTCAAAACTTGTTGAGGAAGTTGAGACCTGCTGTGTTTCAAAACAGAATATGCCAGGCTGTTAGATGAAGAGAGTGAAGCTTGACATTGAGTAGATGACCGTCCCTCTGAGACAATAGGTGTGGAATCAAAGGTAAAGGCCATGGAGGCTTCCTTACCAGACTCCTCAGTAATGGGTACCAGTGTTGCCGAGGCCAATCTGGAGCTATTAAAATCATCCTTGGCTTGTCTTGTCTGACCTTTAGGAGTACCTTTGGGAGAAGAGGCAGAGGTGGAAAGGCATACACATGAAGATTTGTCCAACTGAAAGAAAGAGCATCCACTTTCCAAGCTGTGTGATGAAACCTTTTGTGCAAAACTTTGGCAGCTGGTGGTTTAGTGGAGAAGCGAACAGATCTATGTCTGGAGTTCCCCATGACACTGTCAATTTCGAAATACATGAAGATCCAGTTTCCACTCGTGGGGATCCATGATTTGTCTGCTTAACACATCTGCTAAGGAGTTCTGTGCTCCGGCAGAAACCTTGCCTGAAGAGTTAGTTGCAAGCTGAGCGCAGTCTCCCATAAAATCATTGCTTGCCTGCATAGAGGGTAAGAATGTGTTCCCCTTGTTTGTTGATGTACCACATGACAGTTGTGTTGTCTATTAGAATCAACACCTGCCCTGGAAGAAGTAACTCCTTGAAAGCCATTAATGCAAACTGGACTGCTAACATCTCCTTCATGTTGATATGTAGATGCTGTAGTCTGGCAGGCCACTTGTCTTGTATCCACTTTCCATTCAGATGAGCTCCCAAGCTATGTCTGAGGCATCTGTCGTTAGAATCTGACTCGCCTCTGGCCGGGTCACAGAGAGTCCCTTGTTTAGGTGACATTCCTGAGCCCACCACAAAAATTCCTTTTGAATGCAAGGTATTATTTGAATGACAGTGTCCAAATCCTGGCAGTGCTGTGTCCATACATTTTTGAGATACCATTGCAGCTTCCTCATATGCAGTTTGGCATTGGGAAGCACCAGAATACAAGATGCCATGAACCCTAAGGCTTGAAGGACTGTCCTTGCAGTCAGCCCGGACTGAAGAGATAGTTGATGGAAGTAAAGGGAAAGATTCTCTTGCTTGTCCGGGGTTAAAAAGGCCATCTGGGTTGCTGTATTCAGTCTCACACCCAGAAAGCACATGTCTTGAGAGGGTACTAGACTGGACTTTATTTCGCTCACAGAATACCCCAGGCATCTTAGCACTGCTATCACATATTCCAAATGCTGTAAAAGGTCGTCCTTTTCTTGAGCCAGAATCAGGCAGTCGCCCAAGTAAGGATAGATTTGTATTCCTTTTAGCCTGAAGTAAGCTATCACTGGAGCCAGAACCTTTGTGAATACTCTGGGCGCAGTAGATAAGCCAAAGGGCAATGCAGAGAACTGATAATGGGAATTCCCAGCTCAAACGCAGATACTTCCTGCAACTTAGTCTGATAGGTACATGAAGGTAAGCCTCCTTGAGATCTAAAGTTACCATCCAGTGATCCTTGCCCAGCAGAGGTAAAAGCTGTTGTAACGTCAACATTTTGAACTTGGGAATGTCCAGATAAGTGTTGAGGATAGATAAATCCAAAATTGGTCTCCACGTGTTCCCCTTCTTTGGTACTAGGAACAGGCGAGAATAAAATCCTAGGCCCCTTTCTGGCACAGGAACCGGCTGAATGGCCCCTATTTGGAGTAACAGCGAAATTTGCTTGTGAGCCTCTTTTCTTTGTAGAGGAGGAATGTCTGGCATGCCTTTGAAAGGAGGCAAGGTATGGAAATAAAACCTGTAACCGTGGTGAATGATATCCAATACCCATCTGTCTTGGGTAATTAAACTCCAATTTTCTTTGAAAAGTGCCAGCCTTCCTCCCAAAGGTGCTGCCAGACGAGAAGGCTCTGGCAGCTGAAAAGGCAGGTCATTGGGTCTGTTTACGAAAGGACTGACCCCTGCCCTCACCAGAAGACTGAGCAGGTGAACTCCCTGTTCTAGGCCTAAAAGAACCTTGAGCTCTGCCCCTACCACGTCTAGACCTACCCCTAGACTGGGAATCATAAGAAGGATATGTCCACCCCTTAGTAGGCCAATTTCTACTAAACTTCGGAGGCTGAACCTGCAAAAAATCTTTAACCGTCTGCATAGACTTAGCCTTGTCCTCCATTTTCTTTAAAACTGCTTCCACAGGCGAACCAAACAACACATCAGATTGTAACGGAGCATCTAAAATCCTTGTCTTAACATGCTCAGCTAAATTCTGATCCCTCAGCCAGGCGTGCCTGCGAAGAACAGAACCAGTGGCAGCCACCCTCAAGAGGCCTGCACAGCATCAAAACCACATTGCAAGGAATGCTTACCCACTTGTTCAGACACATGAACTAAATCCTGCAACTCTTTACACTCAATACCTTCCGCCAGAACATCCACCTTAGACTTCAATTGTGAAAGGAGATAATTTTGGTATTTTAACATGTGGAACTGGCAATTCAAAGCCCTCATGGCTAAAGTGGAAGAAGTATACACCTTCTTTCCCCATCTATCCAAAGCCCTTGCCTCTTTATCAGGAGGAACAGGATTTTTAACAACAGAAGCCTTAACACCTTTAGGCCCCTGAGAAACAGTTTCTGGGTCTGCCCTAGGACTCTTAAAAGATACTTATGAGCTTCAGGCACCCTATAATACCTATCTGGTTTAACTGGGGCAGGAGGCAAAGAATCAGGGTTCAGGAAGCCTCTGCAAAACATCTTCCACCACATCCAGAACAGGAGGTATAGCTAAAGGCCTATGCTGGGGTAAAACAAAAATTCCCTAAGCCTCTTCCTGGAATCAGAGAAATCTTGGCCTTCCCATTTAAAATGCTCCCTCATGGAATGAAGAGTCTCTGAAAAGAGAAATCCTCAGGAGGAGAAGCAAGGAGTAGAATCATCCACATCAGAATCAGAATAAGGAGGATACTCCTGCAAGTCTTCAGCCAAGACTCAGAAGCCTCGAACACTGCTCAAAACTCTCAAGCTCAGGTTCCACCCTAGGCCTCTTATCAGGAGGGGGCATAGAACCTCTAATCATAGTAATCAAATCTTCTGCCATTTTAAGCATATGTTTCTTAGGCAAAGATCCTGAAGAACTAGGAGAGACCCCACTGAAGATAAACCTGGCCTGCCTCTCAAAGAAGCCTTGGAAACAGAAGGGAGGGCCTAACCACCTTAGGAAGAGAGGGGAGAACAGCCACCTGAGAAGCCCCTTCAGCCTGGCCTACCTCTTGAGAAGACACATCTTGTAACAGTAAAGTCTCTCCCTGAGACTCCAAAGAAACTTCAGGCAGAACCTCCGCTCCACTGAGCCTTCTAAAGAACCGACGTCCGGGACTGACGGTTCTTCCAACCTAGGCTTTGCTGCTTTGTCCTTGCGCTTTTTGGACGAAGCGGCCGGAGCATCCGACGGCATTTTATAATTACAACGCTTCCCAAAACTAACCTGGCACAGTCTAACCTTCTCTTTATAGTGCGTTTGTTAAATCTAGCACAAGAGCGACATCCAACAACGTCGTGCTCAGGCCCTAAACAAGGTATACACAAAGTATGGTAATCCCTATGAGGTATCTGTTTCCCACAAGAAATACAGTTATTCACTTTTTCTGACATCCGGTTAAATACTGTGGCAAGAAAACCAAAATATTCTAACGGGTACTTAGCCAACTTTGATTCGGTCTGAAACTCCGACTTCAGAAAATTTCAGAACGCCAACCTGCACTCGCAAAACTGCTTCTGCATCGGACCATGCGGCAAAAAAGGCTGAGGATATGACGTCGGTCATGCGCATTTGTACTCTGACGTCCTGACGTCAGACTAATGCGCCTTGACCGACGTCAGCCATATACTTTGGTATTCGGGCCGACTGGGACAGCGGATTACCCAAGTGTTAGGACTGCAGCAATGTGGTATGAAGAACATCATATATTCATCTGTATATGTACAATTTGGAAGGAAAACTGGCAAATTAACAGATTGGTTTATGTTGGATTCTGACACCACCTTAGGAAGGAAGGATTGGTTTGTAAAGCCACCCTATCCTTATGAAACACAAAGTAAAGAGGTTTAGAGAACAGTGCTTCAAGTTCTAACAACCTTCTAGCAGAGGTGACGGCAAACAAAAATACAGTTTACCAGGTCAAAAATTTTAACTCACATTTAGCTGCCTGTTCGAAAGGTGAATGAATTAAGGTCTGTAATACCAAATTTAAGTCCCATGTCGGAGGTGAATCCTTATAAGGGGTCTCAAATGAATGGTACTTCTCAAAAAGACCTTACACATTTTAGATGAAGCCAAGGAGAAGTTTTCAATCCCAAAGTGAAAATTAGAAATGGCAGCAAGCTGTACTCAAATAGTCGAGATGCTGGCTCCTTTGTTGAAAATTGATACTAAAATTCAAGGACACTATGCGCTGGTGCTGAAAAAAAGGATCAATATACTTCTGCTGTGACCAAAAAGCAAATCTCTTCATTTTATTTCTTTAAAGTTTCCTTGTGGAAGCTTTCTGGGAAGACAAAAAGTATATGATGAACAGATGAAGACAGCGTATGGTGTCTGGCTATCAATGGAAGTGGAGAAACCATGCAGTCAGTTTTAGGTTTCAGATATCAGAGTGAATCATGACAGTCAGATGAGACAGAAGGTGTGGAATTGTATTCAAACTACAAGGAGGGTAGATTAAATGAGGCCAAAGGAAGGGGAACCAAATTTGTCGAGACCAGTAAGGGGCAATGAGGATGACTCTGCTCTTCAAATTGGATGCTTTCTGTAGAAATTTGGGGATTAAGAGAGTTGGGGGATAAGCACAGAGGAGACCGGGGTAGGCCACACATGTAGGAGACCATCTCTCAGTGACTCCCCCAGCAGGGGGGATTAGGGCAAAGAACCTGTTGTACTTGCTGATTGGGGAGACACAAATAGGTTGCAGCATGGCTGGCACCACTGGCGAAAAATCATTTCCACCAATTCCTTGTTGAGAGACTACTAGCGAGGTAGTAGAATGGATCTGCTCAACTTGGCTGCTACCACACTGGATTCCTACCAGATGCGCGTTGCACTCAGAAATAAGTTGGAAGAGATTGTCCATTGCCAAACTATGAGAGCTTCCCGATACAAGGGATAAGGTCTGGTCCCTTCATTTTGGTTGATACCAAACTACAGACATAGTCTGTCTGAATCATAACTGTCCCAAAAGGGAGACTGTTTTGAAAGGCCTGCAATACTAGGAGCACTGCTCTAATTTCCAGGACACTCATACGCATGTTGGCCTCTTGGGGGACCATGTGCCTTGACCTGTCTTTCCCCAAGCAGTGTCCTCCACACCCAATTTGAGAAGTGTCCATGGTCACTAAGTCCTTAGGTTGAGGAAGAATGAAGGGACAAGCCATGCAGAACCTGATCTGAGCAAATCCACCACCAGAGATATTTTTTGCATGCCTGTGCAATTTTGACCTGGGAGGACATGGGCTGGTGTAGAATGGACCACTGAGTTGCTAACATCTACTGCAGAATCTTCATATGAACTTCTGCTAGAGGAACTAGAACTATCGCCACAGACATTGATCCCAAGGCTTGTAGGATTAATCTGGCTAAAACTGAGGAATTCTGGATTATCTTTCTGACCTGGAATCAGACAGTCTGTGCTCTCTGAAAATGAAGAGACGCTGTCAGGGATACTGTGTTGAAATTTGCTCCTGTAAATTCTGTCTGTGACTGTTCTGAGACTTGTTACAATTTACGGCAATTCCCAGAATGGAGCAAGTCTGGAGTACCAGGTCTCGAATTTTTATCAGTAGATGCCTGGTTGGAGTAGTTATGAGCCAGTACTCCAAGTATGAAAACACTCAGAATCCCTACAGTCTCAATTGAGCTGCCACAACTGCCATGCGTTTGGTGAGCACCCTGGAGGCTGTGGTGAGGCCAAAGGGCAGAGTTCTGAAGTGGTAATGACTGGCTCCCACCCAGAAATGTAGAAATCTCCTGGGTCACCTGTTCATTTCTATGTGATAGTATGCATCCTGAAAATCTACTGAACACATCCCAGTAATCCTTATGCAGGAAAGCTAATATGGACTGAACCGTGACCATCCAGAAGTACAGTTTTGTACACTTACCATAAATAGATGTTCAAGTGTATTCACTGTTGCAGTCATTACACTTGGGTTATCCTGCTGGCAGGCTACCCTCAGTTGTCCTGAATTCCAAAGTCTAGGTCCGGCATTGGTTGCTGTCACCTCTTCCCTGGCGTCAGTGCGCCAGGGGTATAAAAGATGCAGCCGACGCCATTTTCTTCAGTTTTTCTTGCCCCAGATGTCAGGTGCCCCCCATTAGGGTAGGCTAAAAATATGCCAATAAAACATGCATGCACCAAAATATACAATACCTTCATCTATAAAGCAAATACACCACATAGGTTGTACAGGTTAGAGAAGAGCAGATAAATTGTAGCAAAGATATGGGGGATGGTGGGTGGGTAACCTGGACTGCAACAGTGAATACACTCGAACATCTACATTTATGGTAAGTGTACACAACTGTACTATGTTCTTCGTGTTTCACTGTTGCAGTCATTTCACTTGGGTTGAATCCCAAAGCTAAGGTTGGGAGGCTGGAGCTAAATAGCATTAGGAGCGGCTATGAGGCCCTGCAGAACTGCAGTGGCAAAGCCTGCCCTGGATTTAGAGTAGAATGGTAAATGATAGTGCTTTGTAAAGGTGTGCACTGAACTCCAGGTAGCAGCCTCTAAAATGTCTTTGATTGGTACTCCCCTGAGGAAGGCTGAAGTGTCTGCTGCTCTGGTTGAATGTGGCCTAATGCCCTTAGGCACTGGCTTGCCATGTTGTGAATAGCAGAAACGAATGCAGTGGCCTATTCACTTTGAAATAGTCTGCTTTGAGATAGACTTTCCTTGTGATCCTGCAGCATATGCCACTAGTAGTTGCTCTGTCTTTCTGAAAGTTTTGGTTCTGTTCAAGTACAAGCGTAGCTGTCTGTGTATGTCCAAAGAGTGCAAAAGTCTCTCCCCCTTATTCTGTGGGGTTGGATAAAAAGTAGGTAGATGAATAGTTTGGTTAATGGCCAGACTGGACACTACCTTAGGCATAAATGTCGGGTTTGTCCTCAGAGAAACCCTGTCAGGATAAAAAATGATAAAAGGTTCCAGAGCCAAGAGTGCCTGTAGCTCTGAGACTCGTCTTGCAGAGATTATTGCTAGGAGCAGAGCTGTTTTCCAAGATAAAAACTTTATATCAGCTGTAGCGGCTGGCTCAAAAGGAGGCAGGGTGAGTTTTTCCAAAACATAATTGAGGTCCCATACAGGTATTGGTGATCTCCTTGGATGCCTTAAGTTTTTGGCTCCTCTGAGGTACTGCCTTAACAAGGGATGAGAAGACTGGTGGCTCTGTATTGTAATGAGCCAAAATGGCAGAGACATGAATTTTAATTGATGAAAAGGATAGGCCTTTGTCAAGCATCTCAGTTAAGTATTGCAAAATCTAAGGAATATTTGGTACAGCTGTGTCAATTCCTTGTGCCTGGTTCCAAGCACAGAATCTCTTCCATTTTCCAGCGTAAGATTTTCTGGTACTAGGCCTTCTGGCCTCCAAAATGACATCCATTACAGCTTTAGTGAGAGGCGCGTTTTGTATCACTACATTATCTGCCATGCTGCCAGATTTAAGGTCTTTAATTGGCAGTGCAGGATCAGATTGTTTTGTTGGGATAGTAGATGATGTATGTGAGGCAATGTCCAAGCCGGGCATTGAGACAAGTTCCTTAAGATTGGGTACCAGTGCTGGCGGGGCCAGTCTGGGGAAATCAGTATCATCTTTGGCTTCTCTTGTCTGACCTTTAGGAGTACCTTGGGGAGGAGAGGCAGTGGAGTAAAGGCATATACTGCTAAGGTTTTCCAGCTGAAAGAGAGGGCGTCCACTTTCCATACTGGTCTGTGATAAGTCCTTGCGCAGAATCTTTCTAGTTGGCAGTTGTTAGGAGAGGCAAATAGATCTATGTCCAGGCATCCCCATTCCCTTGTTATCATGTTGAAGACTTGTGGATCCAATTTCCACTCGTGGGGATCCATGAGGTTTCTGTTTAGTTCGTCTGCCAGAGTATTTATCTTTCCTGGCAGGAATTGTGCCTGCAGATGTACTTGGTAAGTCAAAGCTGTGTCCCACAGAGTCATGGCTAGTCTGCAAAGGGGGTAAGAATGAGTGCCTCCCTGCTTGTTTATATACCACATGACCGTGGTGTTGTCTGTCTTAATCAGTAGTTGTCCCGGATGAAGTAAGTCCTTGAAGGCTGTCAGGGCATTCTGAACAGCTAGCATCTCTTTTTGATTGATATGTAGATGCATTTGGTTTGCGGACCATGTTTCTTGAATACATCTTCCTGCCATGTGGGCACCCCGGGCATAATCTGATGCATCCGTTGTTAATGTCGGCCTGGCTGGGGGTAAGGTGAATGGCTGTCCATTGTTCTGGTGACAAGCCTTCGCCCATCAACGAAACTCCTGTTGCAGGCAGGGAATGAGGGTAATTATTGTTTCCAGGCTGTGGCAATGTTGAGTCCAAACACTTTTTAGGTACCATTGAAGTTTCCTCATATGCAGTATCGCATATGGAATTAGTAGAATGCAGGATGCCATGAAGCCCAAAGCCTGCAGAATTTTTCTTGCAGATAATTGGGCCTTTGTTGCCAACAGGTTGAAATAGGTAGTCAGTTGCCTTTGTCTGGCGTGAGAAGCCATCTGGGCAGTTGTATTTAAGCTTGCACCCAGGAATATTATCTCTTGAGAGGGTACTAGTTTTGATTTCTTTTCGTTGACTGTATACCCTAGGCCTGTTAGAAATCTCTTCACAAACACCAGATGCTGTAGTAGAATGTCCTTGTTCTCTGCTTGAATGAGGCAGTCGTCCAAGTAAGGATATATTTGTATTCCATTTTGTCTGCAGAATGCAATTACTGGTGCCAGGCACTTTGCGAAGACACCGGGCGCAGTAGATGAGCCAAAGGGCAGTGCAGAGAATTGGTAGTGCATTGAGCCAGCTTGGAATCTGAAGTAGCATCTGCATGTTTGTCTGATTGGGACATGCTGGTATGCCTCTTTTAGGTCTAAAGTCACCAGCCAAGCCTTCTTGCCCAGCATGGGCAGAAGTTGCTGTAGAGTCAACATTTTGAATTTTGGTATATCCAGAAATGTGTTTAGAATAGATAGGTCCAGTATTGGTCTCCAGGTCTTGTCCTTTATTGGTACCAAGAACAGTCTTTAATAAAATCCTTGTCCCTGCTCTTGCTCTGGTACTTGTTGAATGGCTCTCATGTCCATGAGGGATGATACTTGCTTTTGTGCCTCTGCCCATTGATGTTTTGGCAGGTCTGGCCAACCATTTGTCCTTGGCAGGGTATGGAAGTGAAACTTGTAGCCTTGTGACACTATGTCTAGGACCTATTTGTCCTGGGTTATGTGCCAGTTTTGAGAAAAAAGTGCTAGTTTTCCCCCTAAAGGTGCTGCCAGAAGAGAAGTGCTTGGTGCAGGCAGGGGGAAGTCATTGGGACTGTTTCCTGTATGGTTGTGATTTGTCTTCTCCACTTTTGGAGGTAGAAGCACCCCATTGTTTAGACTTGTATAAACCTTGGGGCTGGGATCTGCCTCTTGGGCGTCTGTATCTGCCCCTTTGTGGTCTGTCTGACACTGGAAAGGACCAATTCTTTGTAGGCCAGTGTCTGCTAAATCTTGGAGGTTGAACCTGTAAGAAATCCTTAACCGTTTGCATAGATTTAGCTTTGTCCTCCATTTTCTTTAACACCAAAGTATCGTGCTGTAATGGGGCATCTAATAATTTTGCTTTGACATGATCAGGCAGACTTTGTTCCTTTAACCAAGCATGCCTCCTGATGACAGAACCTGTAACAGCGGCTCTGCAGGAGGCCTCCAAAGAATCAAACCCACATTGCAAAGTATGCTTTCCAGCTTGTTCAGCTGCATGCAATAAATCCTGCATTTCTTTGTTTTCTGCACATTCAGAATTTGTCAACATTTTCTGTTTAAGCAGTAACATAATATATTGCTGATATTTGAGCATATGAAACTGACAATTTAAAGCCCTTATAGCGAAGGTAGCGGAAGTGTAAATCTTTTGTCCCCATCTGTCCAATGCCCTAGAATCCCTGTCAGAGAGGGTAGGATTTTTTGCAGCGGAAGCCTTGACTTTGGGACCCTGAGAGATGGTTTCTGGGTCAGCAGCAGGGTTTTTGAAAGGGAATTTATCAGAGTCAGGGACCCTGTAGTACCTGTCCGGCTTAACAGGAGCTGGAGGTAAGGAGTCAGGGGTCAGACTGGACTCTGATAATGTCCAACACAGGTGGAATAGCAAGGGGCCTATGTTGTGGTAGTAAAAGGAAGTCTCTGAGCCTTTTCTTAGATTCTGAAAAATCTTGGCTCTCCCAGTGGAAATGCTCTTTCATGGCATGCAAGGTTTCCCCAAAAGAGTAATCCTCAGGAGGAGAGGTTGAAGGGATAGATTCTTCAGCATCAGAATCCTCATAGGGAGGAAGACAGTATTCCTTATCAGAAAAGGAATCAGATGAAATGGAAACCGGATATGAAGATTCATATTCTGTCTCTTGCCTTTTATCATGAGGGGGATGGGAACCCCTGATCAAAGTAATTAAGTCTTCGGCCATTTTGAGCATCTGTTTTTTGGGCATGGAGGCCTGTCCATGAGGCTGTTGTACTTGTTTCTTTGTCTTCAAGGGTGCTTTAGTCTTTGCATTTGAAGCTGAAGTGGTTTTAATGTATAATTGAGTTGGTCTGAAAACACCCTCAGAAGCCGATGCCTGCTCAGCGGGCTCCGGACCCATCTGAGGGAATAGTCTCCGAAGGTCCAATACTTTGACCTTCCAGTGGCCTAGACGACTCCACGTGGGAGTCGGTAGCAGCCTGCGGGTCTAAAGCAGCATGCGTCAGGGGCTGCGAAGGCACCTCACTGAGAACTGGCGACTGGCTTAGAAGAAGCCTCGTCGTTGGTTTTGGACCTCGGATGCCTGTCCTTTTCTTTGCGTTTCTTGTGAATTCCTGTAGTCGGATGGCTATCCGACGACATCGTATAATTAAATCTTCTGCCAAAATAGTGTAATGCAAAATCGTACCAACGCTTAATAGTGCGTTGGTTAAATCTAGCACAAAACCAATAACTAGCAACATTGTGGTCAGGGCCTAGGCAAGAAAAACAGTAAGAATGAAAGTCCTTATGAGGTAATTTGCTTCCCACAAGAAATACAATTAACTTTTTCTGACATCGGTCTGGAGCAAGAATAAAGTTTCCCCAACGAGGTACTTAGCTTTTAATGAAGACTTCGGATCAGAAATTAGATCACGAAAATCTCAGGAGTCGGCCGACTGGCACTTACGAACTGTTTATGCTTCGGGCACTGTGCGGCAAGAAAGACTGAAGAAAATTGCGTCGGCTGCATATTTTATACCCCTGGCGCACTGACGTCAGGGAAGAGGCGACAGCAACCGACGCCGGTCCTAGACTTTGGAATTCAGGCCGACTGAGGGTAGCCTGCCAGCAGGATAACCCAAGTGTAATGACTGCAACAGTGAAACACGAAGAACATCTCGTTATACTGAACAGATTTGTTCAGATTGTCTAGATCCAAAACTGATCTCCAGTCTCCTGTTTTCTTTGACACTTAAAACAATATTGAGAAAGTTCTGGATTCTTTCTGGTCTGGAGGACCTCTTGAATGACTCTTCTCTAGCAGACATTTTATTTCTAGAGCTGCTGCATTGCACTAACTGGGTGGAACATGAGGAATTTTGTTTATGGGGGGGGGGGGGGATCCTCTGAAAATAATCCTCTGCACCAATGTATCTTTTGTAATGTCTAGCCAGGCTCACTGGTGCAGGGAGAAATTACTCCAGACTTTCCCCAAAGGTGGATAAATGGGCCTCCTTTCAGGAGCACTGGCAGGGTCTATCAGAGAAGGAATCTCTGGATCCTGGTTCAGCGAGCCACCTCTGCCGAGTGGGTGGCGTCTTCCATACGAGTTCCCCCCCCCTGCCCATGAGGGAACCATCTCCACATGGATCTTGGAAAGGGACCTGGGACTTGCTGAACCACATTTTGTAACATCCTCGTTGATTCCTGGAAAAGGTTCTTTGAGGGGTCATAAAACTTACTCTCACTGCAGAGAGGGTCTTTCCATCTTGCTCGCACCTGGACAGCACCTCACCTTAAGCCAGACAATGATGCTCCATCAAAAGGTGCACTGACAAAGGAAGACTTGAAGGACTCTGCAGTCACATAAGCAAATCCAGGCATACCTCCTAATGGAAATGCCTGAACCCACAGCCCCTGAGGTACCTTCAGCCACATGTGAAATGAGCTCCATGGATGAATTTGTAATTGACTGCAGGGTAGCCAACTGCAAGCCACAGATGTCTGAGCCTCAGAAGTACTGGTCCCAGCATGGTATTTGGAGAGTTCCTTAATCAAATTCCTCGGCAATCTAGTCACGTGTGGCAAATAATTCAGCGATCTGAGTCCAAATGTCACTGAATTATAAACACACTTCCCAAATCTGTCAAAGCCCCTTAACTCCATGTTAGGGAGATGTACAGTAATACCTCTGTTCAAACAGTTCCTTCTTGGTGGCCACCGCCATGACCATGGCATCTACCAGTAGTCCCTTGCTCCAAAATTCCTTTCCTTGAGGTGGTGCCAAAATTTGGTCTGGTATCTTGGGGATCAGCTCAACTAGGTCTCGTTACTTCCACGCCCACCTAGAGATCAAGTCAATGAGCTCATCGGTGGGCAGAGTCACCCATGAGGTACACGGGCCACACCCAAAGGACTCGAGAAATACAGATTGTTCTTTGGAAGTGTTACAGGTACACCAATCAACCCTCTCCTTAAGGATCTCTAGGGTGTCTCCAAATGAGACATCATTGGTTAGTGATCTTGGGGAACCTTCCCCCTCATCAAAATCGGTATCTTCAGTGACTCCTGGGGGGAGTTTAAGTGACTCCTCTTGCATTTGCTCTTCCTACAGATTTCTTCGGTAGGGTGCTCCGGAGAAGCATGGGAAAAAATGGTAATACCTTGCTGGGTAGCCTGGAGGAGACTTTGGGTTGGCTGTCCCTCCAAAAAAGAGTGATGAGACTCAAGGTGCAGACACATACGGGATCCAGAGGGGAGATCCAAAGGGTAGGAATCATCTGTCCTGCAGAAGCAGAAAAAGTACAGTTGTGTACACTTACCATATATGTAGATGTTCGAGTGTATTCACTGTTGCAATCATCATACTTGGGTTATCTGCCGGCAGGTGGCCCTCAGTCTGCCCGAATACCAGAGTCTTGGGATTTCTGCATCGGATGCCATTGCCTCTTCCATGATGTCAAGTCGCCAGCAGTTTAAAACATACAGCCAATGCCATTACATCAGTATTTCTTGCCTCAGATGTCAGGAGCCCTAAAAATAGAAAGCTATTACATGGTGTGGAACACCTCCAGTAAAAAGTAAATACCCTGCCATAAAAGATGGCCATAAAGAGGATAGGTAGAAAGGATAGAGAAAGCCAGGGGGCTGGAGGGAGGGAAACCAGGACTGAAACAGTGAATACACTTGAACATCTACATTTATGGTAAGTGTACACAACTGTACTATGTTCTTCGTGTTTCACTGTTCGTCATCACACTTGGGTTGATTCCCAAAGCTGAGGAAGGGTGGAGGCAGTCAAGAAGTGTTAGGGCTGGCTAGCAGGCCTTGCAAGACTGCTGTAGCAAATCCAGCTCTGGATTTAGAAAAAATAGTTAAGTGGTAATGCTTGGTGAACGTGTGTACAGAACTCCAGGTTGCAGCTTCCAGGATGTCCCTGGTAGGGACTCCCCTGAGGAATGCTGTAGAGGTTGAAGTAGCTCTAGTGGAATGAGTTCTGATCCCCTGAGGGGTAGGTTTTCCATGGTGCTTGTAGCAGAAATGGATGCAGTGTGCTATCCATTTGGAAATGGTTTGCTTTGAAATGGCCTTGCCCTCTGCCCCTGTAGCAAAGCTGACTAGCAGCTGATCAGATTTTCTGAAAGGCTTAGTCCTGTTAAGGTAGAACCTGAGCTGTCTTGTGCATGTCCAAGGAGTGCAGGATCCTTTCCCCTTTATTCTGAGGATTAGGGAAAAAGGTTGGCAAATGGATGGATTGGTTTAAAGCCACACTGGATACCACCTTGGTCATAAAGGATGGGTTAATCCCGAGAGAAACCCTGTCACCATGGAAAATAATGAAGGGCTCCACCGCCATTAGTGCCTGTAACTCAGACACTCTTCTTGCTGAAGTAATAGCTAGAAGTACAGCTGTTTTCCAAGAGAGGAATTTTAACTCTGCTGAAGCAGCAGGTTCAAAAGGGGAAATGTGAGCTTCTCCAGTACAAAGTTATGGTCCCAGGCCGAGGTGGGAGCTCTCTTAGGGGGCCTTAAATTGTTAGCTCCTCTCAGGAACTGTTTGATGAGAGGGTGAGAAAAAGAGAGGTGGCTCAGTATTATAATGAGCTGAGGTGGCAGAGGCATGAATCTTAATGGATGAGAAGGATAGGCCTCTGTGGAGCAGCTCTGCTAGGTAATCAAGGATTTGAGGTAAGGTGGGCACATCAGTGTCCTTTCCTTGAAAGTGACTCCAAGAACAATATCTTTTCCACTTTTCGGCATAGTATTTCCTAGTACTAGGCCTTCTGGCCTTAAGGATGACGTCCAGCATCTGTTTGTTGAGGGATGCTGGTGGTGTAATTTAGGGGATAAAAGCCAGGCTGCAAGGTTTAGGGTTTGCAGCTGTGGATGCAAAATCTGTCCCTCTTGCTGAGACAGTAGGGAATGTGTCTGATGTAGGTGCCAGGGTGGCACTGCTGTCAAGACTGCATAGGAGTGGGTACCAGTGCTGGCATGGCCAGTCTGGTGCAATAAGGATTGCCCTTGGTCTGTCCTGTTTGATCTTGGGTAGTACTTTTGACAGGAGGGGCAGAGGAGGAAAGACATAAATTGAGAGGTTTTCCCATGTAAAGGATAGGGCATCTAGCTTCCAGGCTCTGCTCTGAGGGTTCCTGGTGCAAAATTTGATCAACTGGTGGTTTTGGGGGGAGGCAAAAAGGTCCACCTTCGGTGTTCCCCACCTCTGGGTTACACGTTTGAATGAGTTGGGTTCCTGTTTCCACTCGTGAGTGTCCAGTAGATTTCTGTTTAAGTAGTCTGCCAGTAAATTTTGCTTGCTTGGCAGGAACTGAGCTTGTAGGTGCACTTGATTGCTCAAGGCTGTATTCCACAGGGCCATGGCTAACCTGCAGAGTGGGTAAGAATGAGTTCCTCCTTGCTTGTTTATCTACACCATAACTGTGGTGTTGTCTGTCTTTATTAGTAGCAAACAAGAACAATAGTAAAGCAGCAGCTTCTTGAGTGAGAACAGCAGCAAGACAAACTGATATCAATGTAAAAAAATTATTGGTAAAAGCAAAGCTTTCAGGTATAACAACCATTCTTCAGTGCAAGATAAAAACAACATTCATTGCAACATTTAAATACCAACCACAATCATTCAATTAAGCACAGCCAATAGAAATACAATATTAATCCTATTCAACAATTAAATGTTTCACCCTAAAAATAAAGTCATAAATCATTTTAAACGTGACATTCTGTCTAAGTACAGGTTTTAGTGTATTCATCTTGTTGATACCTGGAAATACATCTGCTTGCAAGAGTGTGATTCATTCATACTCTTTCAATTCCAATTTGTTGTTTAAATCACCCCCTCTAGTAGTCTTTTGAACACTGGTCAACACTCTAAAGGTAAAACTATATAACTCCCCATTTTCACTCACATGTTGTGCAAGTTAATAGTCCCTCGAAGACTGAGAATATTAAATATGCCCTCATACAGCAACACTTATCCTACATTATTAAAAAAATGGCAAGAACTGAACTTGAAATTAAGTTCTGAGTATAGGATTTCGATGAATAACTTTTTGAAGGCATAGAGAAAGATCTATGTGATGAAATTACTGAAACAGGGAAACGCATCTCCTCTTTACCATCTTTTGTCTCTCGAGTAGCTGAATATGACAAAATATTACAAAGAATTCATGGTTATGATCGCTACTTGGAAACTGGTAAATGAAAGAAATTAAATCAACACACACACGATTTCTCGAATGGACATACACTTTCTTGGCCCAAAAATGAAGTTAAACTGAAAACAGATGATGGGAAAGGGAATAATGTGATAAAAGGGAATGACTCCACTGTACCAGTTGTTTCTATACATCCATCGGATGATGTTCCTGTTCCTTTAACTCCAATGAATGAAGTGACTAATGAAACAGCACGACTTCCAACTGAAACGCCCACAATAATGATGACGTTGGCAAGTTCTCAGCCTAACATATGTACAACGATGGTGCCAACTCATTCCTCTATGAGTGAGGTTCTGTTTAAACAAATTTTTTCAGCTGAAGTTACTGGGGGAAGTAAAAAAGACGACAGGGAACCGACTACAATCAAGAGGTTGTCCCTTACAAAGCAAATGAGGGAGATCTCCAAGCGTACAGGGGAATGTATGGAACAAGAAGAAGCTACAACAGAGAGATTAATGTTTGTATTGCAAACATTGACAGGAGGTAATCGTTCAGAACTTTGTTCTAATGACAACTGTGTTATGAACATCTCGAAATTCACATTCAGTGAGTCTGTTGTGTCCTTGCTGAACAAAGGACTGAATACTGACACCCTGGTTAATGCTATAACTGACTTGAAGACTTTTTGTCATAATTTGAATTTAAAATTAGCGTCTGGAAATTCCTCAGCACCTGTCAATAGCTGGTGCAAACAATCTAGTTCATTCATCCCAATTAGTCATCCTATAGTGACTGCTTTCAATAACATACGTGAAGCACAATTGCATGAGCATTATGGTGACAATAAGAACTTTAAAAGGTTTAACTTAACTGCTTATGAAAGAGAAGCACTTGGGTATCTATGTAAGAATGATGATATTATTAAAGAGGCGGATAAAGGTGGCACGATAGCCATCTTGAACAAGGCTGATTATATTAAGGTCCTGTATACGACTGTATTAGATACTTCTGCCTTTAGAGAAATTTATTATATGGATGTTAAGAAACTTATTAGCATCATGAATATACGTACGTTTGATCTGCAGGTTATGAATGATATTAGAGGTGAGCTATTTCACTGCTTTACTGTACCATGTCCGGTGATACCAACCTTGTACAGTTTGCTGAAGGTTCATATATCTATGTCCCAACCCTCCATGAGACCTACAGTTTCAGGTAGGGGTTGGTCTACAGAACCGATCTCTTTGTACTTGAAACACATCTTGGCTCAATATCTTAAATTTGTGTAAAGCTATATTAAAGATAGTGGTGACTTTCTACAACAGTTGTATGAATACTTTAGAAATAGGAAGAACATCCCCTTCATATTTGTTGTATTTGATATAAGGTCATTATTCACAGTTATCGCTACGGAATATGGTGAAAATTCAATACAGGAATTATTATGTATGTACACACGACTTCCTGGTAGAGAAATAGAGACCATTTGTGAACTTTTAAACCTTGTTCTGAAGAACGATGTCTTTGTGTTTCACACGAAGTACTACCACCAGGTCTCGGGGGGGGGGGGGGGTGCTATAGGCACTTCGGTTGCAAATACATACGCAAACCTAGTTTTTGGACAAATGGGAAACTGAATATGTGCATAATGCTCAGAGTACTTTCAGTTCTAAGGTCTCCTTTTTCAGGAGATTTGTGGACATTTTTCATTTGGGAGGGGGATGATCAAGAACTTACAGAATGTGAATTTTTTAAATAGTACTGATTTTTTGTACTTCACAATGACTAGTTCCTCTGAATGCATACAATTTTCAGACAATGACTTAAGAATACACAATGGTAGAATACAAACTTCTCTGTACAGGAAACCAAATCACAAGAATAAGTACTTTCACTACACAAGTATGCACAATTCCCATGTCTTTAAATGAATAATTAAGAGTCAGTATATACGTACTTGTAGGCTGAATACAGAAAGGGAGAAATGCAAACAGCTAAATGTTATGACAAATGAATTTCTTCAAAGGGGATATGATGGAAAATTATTGCTCAATTTAAAGACAGAAGTGCTTGCAGTTAGAGATGTTGAATTTTATCCACTTTTTTTCTGAAAAGTATGTTATACACTAGACCTCTGTTTTAGGGTTAGAAAAAAATGAAAATATCTTGCGTTATCCAATGACTTATAGTAGATGTAGTGATGGTATCAAAAGCATAGTTACTAATAACTGGTGCATTTTGAGAAGTGCTATCGGGATATTTCCTGCAAAACCGTGGTTTTCTTACCGAAATTGTGAGAGTTTGAAACCAAACCTTTGTTATAAAGACCTAAAATGTGTGAATACTGGCCAACCCTCAATAAGGAAAGGAATAGTTCCTTGTTACAACTGTAGCTGTTGTACATCTATAAATAACGCAACAGACTTTGTCAATCCCACTAGTGGTAAAATGTATAGCTTGAGATGTTCTGCTACATGTAACTCCTGTAATATTGTGTATTTGGTAGTGTGCCGGATTTGTCCGGCGCTCTATGTGAGGAAGTGTAGTAGACACCTTAGAAAAAGAATAGTCTAACACAAATCTGACATAAGAAGAAATAGTCCAACTAATTAACTTGCACAACATGTGAATGAAAATGGGGAGTTACATAGTTTTACCTTTAGAGTGTTGATCTGTGTTCAAAAGACAACTAGGGGGGGTGATTTAAACAACAAATTGGAATGGAAAGAGTATGAATGCATCACACTCTTGCAAGCAGATGTATTTCCAGGAATCAAAAAGATGAATACACTGAAACCTGTACTTAAAGACAGAATGTCACATTTAAAATGATTTTATGACTATTTTTAGGGTAAACTTTTAATTGTTGAATAGGATTAATACTGTATTTCTACTGGCTGTGCTTAACTGAATAGGTTTGTAGGTTGGTACTAGGCTATCGGCCCTAGGGCCTATACAAGCCTAGCCATAAAAATTCCTTGGATATTTCTTCCTACAATACTTACTTCCCTGGACCTCTGTCTAGCAGGGCGAGTGACGTGATCCCCGGGGTAAATTTCCTATCTCCCATCCAATCAAGGTTCCTTTTGAAGAGTGCCAAAGAAGCGCTCTGCTTGACATGTATGGGCATTCTATTCCAGAGTATGGGGAGTCTCTGGGTCAGGAACATATCCCTCCAGCATGTTTTGTTCATTGTGATGACAAGGTTTAGATCCCTGGAGCTTGTGGCTCTGAGGAATTGGGATTTCTTTGAGTGGAGTATGTCCAACAGCTCAGGGTTTGACATGGCCTTTTATGTTAAGCAGAGATCACCTCTGAGTAGACGATATGCCACAGAGTATATCTGGAGTTGTTTTAGATAGTCAGTATAGGGCATCTGCTTTAGGCCTGTGATTCTTTTAGTGAGGTATTTCTGCTGCCTTTCCAGCTGTTGCACACGTCTTGTGATGTACATACCAAACGGGGCATTGTACTCTATAATGGGTCTAATGAGGGATGAGTACAGTGGGACAATGACCTCCTTTTTCCTGGATGAAAAGCCTTTAGTGATGAGGTGTGCCACATAGAAGGATTTCCTGACTGTCGTAGCGATGTGGTTATCGAAAGTGAGACCACTGCCCACCAGTGTCCCTAAGTCTCTCATCACACTTTCGGTGTTTAGTGTACTGCCACCTATGTGGTAATTCATGGGTACATGTTTTTTACAAAAGGAGATAATTATACATTTCTTGGCATTAAGCTTGAGTCCATGGATCTGGCACCAAGTATCGGTTTCTGTAAGGCCCTTTTGTAGAATATCCACATCATCTGGGGATTCAATAATGGCTCCAGGTTTGCAGTCATCTGCGAACTTTGTTAGCTGGAGTCCCTTAGTGTTGGCCTGTACTTCAGAGAAGCAGATGCTAAACAAGGGCGGTCCCAGGACTGAACCGAGGTACTTCACTTGTCACTTGTCTGGAGATGGATTTGGAGTCGGCTACTTTTACAGTCTGGGTTCTGTCTGTAAGCCAGTTGGCAAACCATCGAGTGACTTATGGATTTATGCCCAGCTTAGTAAGTTTAGCTATGATTCCAGAGTGGAGGATGGTGTCGAAGGCCTTAGTGAGGTCCATCGATGAGGTTTAAGTGATGAGAACGATTGATTGTGGTTGGTATTTAAATGTTGCTATGAATTTTGTTTTTATCTTGTACAGAAGACGGGCTGTTATATCTGAAAGCTTTGCTTTAACAGATACATTTTTACGTTGATATCAGTTTGTCTTCCGGGTGCTGTCTGTCTTTATCAAGAGCTGTCCTGGAAGGATAAGGTATTTGAAGGCTGTCAGAGCATTTTGTACACCTAGCATCTCTTTTTGATTGATTTGCAGGAGAATTTGTTCTGGGCTCCATTTGCCTTGAATGCATTTGCCTGCCATGTGAGCCCCCCATGCATAGTCTGATGCGTCTGTTGTCAGGATTTGGGAGGCGAGAAGTTGAGTGAAAGGAAGTCCCTTGTTGTGGTTGCACGTCTCTGCCCACCAAAGGAACTCTGCCCTTAGACAAGGTACAATAGGAATCACTGTTTCCAGGTCTTGAAAATGCTGACACCAGAGACTTTTTAAGTACCACTGAAGTTTCCTCATATGCAGTCTTGCATACTGAATTAGCAGAATACATGAGGCCATGAACCCTAGGGCTTGCAGTATTTTCCTTGCAGACAGATGGGTTTTGGTGGCCATTAGTTTGAAATAGTTTGTCAAATGGACCTGAGTTTCTGGAGTGAAGAATGCCATCTGGGAAGTTGTGTTCAAGCTTGCTCCCAGGAACACAATTTGTTGGCTGGGCACCAGTTGTGATTTCTTTTCGTTGATGGTGTATCCCAGTGAAGTTAGAAGTCTTTTCACAAATGCAAGGTGCTGAAGTAGCAATTCCTGACTATCCGACTAAATCAGGCAATCGTCCAAGTATGGGTAAATTTGAATATTTCTCTGCCTGCAGTATGCAATGGCTGGAGCCAGGCACTTTGCGAATACTCTGGGTGCAGTAGATAAACCAAAAGGAAGTGCAGAGAAGTGATAGTGCATACAGCATGCCCTGAAAAGTATAGTTGTGTACACTTACCATAAATGTAGATATTCGAATGTATTCACTGCTGCAGTCATTACATTTGGGTAATCATGCTGGCAGGTTGCCCTCAGTCGGCCTGAATTCCAAAGTCCTGGGTCCTGCATCAGCTGCTGTCGCCCCCTCCCGAACGTCAGGTCATCAGGGGTATAAAAAAACAGCCAACGCCATTTTCTTTCGTTTTTCTTGCCCCAGATGTCAGGTGCCCCCTTAAAAGGGTAGCCAAAATTTATATATAAATAAAAATACATGCACCAATATAAACTTTACCTTCATCTACAAGCAAATATACCACATAGGTTCCATCAGAAGAAAGGGGGATGGCGGGTGGGTAACCTGGACTGCAACAGTGAATACACTCGAACATCTACATTTATGTTAAGTGTACACAACTGTACTATATTCTTCTTGTTTCACTGTTGCAGTCATTACATTTGGGTAGAGTCCCAAAGCTATGGTTGGGAGGCTGGAGCTAAACAGCATTAGAAGCGGCTATGAGGCCCTGCAGAACTGCAGTGGCAAAGCCTGCCCTGGATTTAGAGTAGAGTGGCAGATGATAGCACTTTGTAAAGGTGTGCGCTGAACTCCAAGTAGCAACCTTTAAAATGTCCTTGGTTGGTACTCCCCTGAGAAAGGCTGCTGAAGTGGCTGCAGCTCTGGTTGAATGTGGCCTAATGCCCTTAGGCACTGGCTTGCCATGGTGTAAATAGCAGAAACGGAAGTAGTGGCCTATCCACTTTGAAATAGTCTGCTTTGAGATGGCCTTTCCTTGTGATCCTGCAGCATATGTCACTAGTAATTGCTCTGTCTTTCTGAAAACTTTGGTTCTGTCCAAGTAGAATCTAAGCTGTCTGTGTACGTCCAAAGAATGCAGAATTCTCTCCCCCTTGTTCTGTGGATGTGGATAAAAAGTTGGCAGATGAACACTTTGGTTAAGAGCCACACTGGACACCACCTAAGGCATAAATGTTGGGTTTGTACTCAGAGACCCTGTCTGGATAAAAAATGATAAAGGGTTCCACAGCCATGAGTGCCTGTAGCTCTGAAACTAGTCTTGCAGAAGTTATTGCTAGGAGCAGAGCTGTTATCCATGATAAAAACTTTATATCAGCAGTAGCAGCTGGCTCAAAAGGAGGCAGGGTGAGTTTTTCCAAGACATAGTTGAAGTCCCATGCAGGCATTGGTGAGCTCCTTGGAGGCCTTACATTTTTTGGCTCCTCTGAGGTACTGCTTTAATAAGGGTTGAGAAAAGATTGGTGGCTCTGTATTGTAATGAGCAGAGTATTTGCTTTCCACAAGAAATACAATTATTTACTTTTTCTGACATCAGTCTGGAGCAAGACAAAAGTTTCCCCAACAGGATACTTAGCTTTATTGAAGACTTCGGATCTGAAACTCAAACACGAAAATCTCAGGAGTAGGCCCAACCGGCACTTGCGAACTGCTTCTGCTTCGGGCACCACGCGGCAAGAAAGACTAAAGAAAATGGCGCTGGCTGCTTCTTTTATACCCCTGATGACCTGACGTCAGGGAGGGGGCGACAGCAGCCAACGCAGAACCCAGGACTTTGGAATTCAGGTGGACTGAAGGCAACCTGCCAGCAGGATTACCTAAATGTAATGACTGCAACAGTGAAACACGAAGAACATCGTAGATATTTCCTGCAAGACTCCCTTATGGGGATGTGCAGATAAGCTTCTTTTAAGTCTAGGGTGACTAACCAGGCATCCTTGGCTAGCATAGGAAGAAGCTGTTGCAGTGTAAGCATTTTGGATTTTGGGACCACCAGAAAGGTGTTGAGAACTGAGAGATCCAGGATAGGGTGCCAAGAGCTCTCTTTTCTGGGCACCATGAACAGTCTGGAGTAGAAACCCTGACCCCCTCTGTTCTACTGGAACAGGCTGAATAGCCCTGATATGGAGAAGAGAAAGTACTTGCTTTTGAGCCTCTGTCCACTGGTTTGGAGGAAGGTCTGGCAACCTGCTTGGGGTTGGCAGCGCGTGGAAGTAGAATCTGTATCCCTGAGATTCAACGTTTAGAACCCATAGGTCCTGAGTAATGGACGTCCATTTTTTTGCATGAAGGGCGAGATTTCCTCCTAGGGGTGCAGATACTTGGAAATGGCTGGGAAGGATAACAAGAAGTTATGTACTCACCATAACGTTCGATGTATGTAGTCCATCTCGCCTCACATTCTTACCCATGGGTTCGCAGCCGAATATCGGCTCCAACTCGGCCAAACTTTTCTAGCTCGAAGTCTTCTATTGGCTGGGCTAAGCAGGTATCCCATGGTGCACTGCTCCATATCCCCAGACCTACTTTGCTGCAATACTCATTCATACCACATGCATACACAACATCCAGATAAAAAGAATAAGCTAAAGAAAAGGGAATTCTGTAGATATAAACCTAACCGCCAAATCCTCCAGGAAGGGGGAAGGTGGGAGGGTAAGTAAGAATGTGAGGCGAGATGGACTGCATACATCGAACGTTATAGTGAGTACATAACTTCTTGATGTTATGTAGTCCTATCTCGCCTACATTCTTACCCGTGGGACAGCGTCCCTAGCACCTACATCCTGGGTGGCTCATAGGAAAATACTCCTGAGTTCTGTGGAACCAAAGGATGACCTGCCCCTAGAAACCACGTCCAATTTGTAATGAGAAACAAATGTGTGAGGAGAAGCCCAATTAGCTGCAGCACATATATCATCCATTGAAAATCTGGCTTGATAGGCTGTAAATGTAGAAACAGCCCGAGTACAGTGAGCCTTGACCAGAAAAGGCAGATCTTTTCCTCCTGCGTGGTAGGCGAAAGAGATGTAACTAGATATCCATCTGGATAGGGTGATCTTGGAGACCGGGGACCCAATTTTGTTTTCCGAAAAGGAGACAATTAGTTGATCAGACTTCCGGATAACTTTTGTTCGGTGCAGATAGAAATGTAACTGTCTGTGTACATCCAATTGATGACAGAGAGGGGTGTAACTGTCCCGACATGTGTGTTAGTAAATCTGGTTGAGGGTCCAGAATCCAAGGAGTGTCCACATGCTATGGCTGAAGAAAAGGGAACCAGACTTGACGAAGCCAGTGTGGAGCAATCAGAATCATTCTGCTTCCCAAGGATTGTGCTTTCTGTATCACCTTTGACAGCAAGGGAAATGGAGGGAAAGCATAAAGCAGACCGGAAGTAGCTGCTGCATTTGGCATTGAGGGGGCTGGCAAAAAGGTCGCAGCAAGGCTGACCCCATCTGCTGAAGATTCGTTCTGCAAATAGACGATTCAGGGACCACTCGTAAGGTATCAGAATAGCTCTGCTTAGCCTGTCCGCAATCACGTTGGACTTCTCCGGAATGTGCGCTGCCACCAGAAACCGTTGGGAAATTACTGCCCACTGCCACACTCGCATGGCCTCTCTGCACAGGGGGTAAGACCTGGTTTCCTCTTGCTTGTTTAGATACCACACTACTGACATGTTGTCCGAGTGTATTGCAATCATCCCTAGAGGTAGAAAGCTCTGAAGTGCCTGCAATGCAAGTGGCACTGCTCTCATCTCTAGGACATTAATACGCAGATGTATCTCGTGATCTTGCCACGTGCCTTGGACTGTCCTACCAAGATAATGCCCCCCCCCACCCCATCTGGGAGGCATCAGTGGTCACTGTGGCAACCAGGATGGTTGGAACGAAGGGCCTTTCCCCGTCCAAATTGTTGGTGCAAAGCCACCAACTGAGATCCTGTTTGCATCTGTCCGTGAGCAAAATGGGGGGAGAAGGTGGAAATTTTTGGAGAGACCATTGAACAAAGAGGAGCCATTGAAGAAGTCTCATGTGCAATCTCGCTAGAGGGACCAACATAATTGTTGCTGCCATGGTCCCAGGAGTTGAAGAACCCATCTTGCCTTCGCTTTCCTCAGGGGCATCAGGGTGTGCATCTGTTGTTGCAAGACTCTGATCCTCTCCTGCGGTAAAAATGCTCGCATTCGAATGGTGTCTAATTCTGCGCCTATAAAGGTGACATGCTGCGAGGGCAACAAAGCAGATTTTTCCCAATTTAGTGTTATGCCCAACTGTTGACAGAGTGATGGTAGCGTCCCTGGTTTGGACTAGTTGATGCCTGGTGGGGGCGGTAAGGAGCCAGTCATCCAGATACAGAAACACTTGAAATCCTTGACGTCTCAAGTGAGCAGTCACCACCGCCATACACTTGGTGAACACCCTGGGGGCTGTGGTGAGACAAAAGGGCAGGGCCCGAAACTGGAAATGACTGGCTCCCATCCGGAAGTGTAGGCGACTCCTGGATGCCCTGTCCATTATGACATGGTAGTAAGCATCCTTGACGTCGATGGAGCACATCCATACCTCCTCTCCCAACAATGGGAGAATCAACTGTAGTGTGACCATACGGAACTTGGACTTCTGTACATAGTTGTTCAGTCGGCTGAGACCTAATATGGGTCTCAGGTCCCCTGTTCTTTTCGGCACCAAAAAGAATCTTGAGTAAGTCCCTAATCCGATTTGGTCTGAGGGGACACGCTGGATGGCTCATTTTCCTAGCAGCTTTGAAACCTCTGAGGCTGCTTGATCCCTTTGACTGGGTGGAATGTCTGGGATTTTTCTGATTGAAGGAAGGTCTGATGTAAACGGAATGAGATAACCTCCAGAAATTGTTCACAATACCCATCGCTCTTGGGTGATGCTTTTCCAGGCTTCCAGATATAAATGGCTGCGGAAAAGCACAGCCAGGCACTCCCTCAGGAACGAGAGTAGGGAGAGCCGCAAAAGGAATCGCGGTCTACTGAATTGCGGGGGACCCCTCTGCCTCTAGGGCAGCGTCTCCCTGAATAACCTCCCCCTCCTCTGTCTCTGGAGGGAGACTCGCCTTGTGCAGCAGGAAAAAACCTCTGTGATTTCTTGAACCACATCTTCCCACCCCGGTGGACCTTGGGGTAAGGCCTAGAAGGAAGGGAAAAACAGACCCCTATGGCAGACAGGCTTTTTCCCACTTGCTTGCACCTGATGAGGGTGTCTTTCACTTTGGTTCCGAACAAAGAACCACCATCAAAGGGGGCATCAGTGAAGGAAGACTTGAAGGCCTCCGCGAAGTGACAAAGGCGCAGCCAGGCTTGCCTTCTAAGGGCGACTCCTGAGCTTGCTGCCCTACTCGCTCCATCGGCTGCATACGAAATGAGCCGCATGGAGGAGTTGACAATGGAATTGAGGGTAGACACCTGGGCGTTAACCGTCTGGGCCATCGCCTCAGGGACATTACCCGCAAGAGTATCTCCTAACTCCTTGAGGAGAAAACTCTGGAGCCAAGTGAAATGAGACCGATAGTTTGGCGACCGTAAGGTAAAGGTTGCTGACAAGAGGGTACGCTTCCCATACCGGTCCATGGTCCTAGACTCCTTGTTAGAAGGATGGGCGGAGGAAGAGGTCTCTGCTACTTCCCTTCTGAGTGGCCGCCACCACCATCATGGCATCTACAGGGACTCCTTTGGACAGAAACTCCTTACCCTGGGGAGCAGAAAGAAACTTGTTGGGACACCTGGGTACGGGCTCCACAGAATCAGGGTTTTCCCACACCCTTCGACAGATCAAACCTAGGAGCTCGTCAAAGGGTGGGGACACCCAGGAGGCAGAGGGCTGATAACCAAATGCCTTAAGGAAGACAGACTCCTCCTCGGAAGGGGCTTTGGACGGCCAGTCACCTCTTTGTTCCAGTATCTCCAGGACGTCGGAGAAGGAAACATCATCAGAGGATGACTTTGGGGACCCCTCCGATTCATCGAGGTCAGTATCAGAGGTGAGGGACTCCTCCTGGGAATCTATGTGCTTCCTCTTGCACGTTTTCTTTCTAGGGGGCTCCTCAGGCATGAACTCTGAAGGGCCCTCAGAAAGTTGGGGACCACTAGTGGGGGTATCCCTAGGCCTTGGTGCTCTGCTGTCCATGGATAGGTGGTGATCAGAAGCTCTCACCAGACTGGTGGGTGAGAGAGTGACCGACCCACCTGATGTAGCTGACGATCTGGCCAGCGCAGTCCGCATGGCCTCGAAGGCAGCCCCCCTGCCCGAGGACCAGCCAATCTCAGAGATCATGACGGGAGTCTGAGTTCCCCGAGCCGAGCACCAAGAGGGAGACTCGGAACCAAAATATGTCCCAATATGTCCCCCCCTAGGGCCCGACTGAAGAATCACGAGTCCCGAACTCAGAGGCCTGAGCCGATGTCGGTACCAATGGGGCCGGAGGGGCCATCGGAACCGACCTAGGAACATCACACAGCTCGGAACACCCCGGCTCCGAAGACAGAGATGCACTCGGAGGAGGAATGATCGAAAAAGGGGTCGGGACGGGCTCCGGAGCAGACTGGGTCGGAGCCGAAAATTTTTGCCAAAACCGGTGACTGGAGGAGCCTCTGGACCACCCTATCAACATCCACATCCGAAAGGGTCCTGGAGGATTTGGAGGACAGGGATCTCCTCACAGGAGAAACTGGGCGATCAGCTCAGAAAAGGTTCCAATATAATTGGAGCCGACGCCGGTTCCATCAACACAGACACTTCCTGCGGCCCCGAGGACAGTGGAGCCGTGGAGGTCAATGCAATTTTTGTGACTTTCTCCGGAGGCTCTGATGAAGCTGACTGAGCCGGAGATCTCTTTTTAGACTTGGATGACTTAAGACTTAGCACTGGGAGAAGAATCCAAGGCCTCGTCGTTTCAAGAGTCCCTTTAAGATCAGCTTATTCTTTCTCATTTTGGAGCACTCTGGGACTGAACGCATGGCAAAAACTGCAGGACTCCTGCAGATGAATGGCTCCCAGGCAATAGACACAAATGGAATGCCCATCGGTGATGGACATTTTGTACCCGCATTTAGAGCACTTTTTGAAAACCCGTTTTGTGCTCCTTGGAATCTTTGGACATTTTTCACAACAAACACCAACAACGCAACCCAAGAAACGGTCTGACAAGAAACTCACAGACGCTCAACACCACAAAAAACGTGGGAACCAGTTATGAATTGTAACAGTGCACACACACTGAGACAAACTATGTCAAAAACCTCTAAAACGGTTAACGACCACAAAGTAAGGGAACAGAAACCAAACCTCTAAGTTTAGCACGAACAGACAGGACAAAAGGACTAGATCCTCTAAGTGAAACGGGCCTAGCCCGAGGGAACAGTTAGCGGGATACCACAACACAAGCACACTACCAAAAACCTAAACAACACTAAAGACAATAGCTATGAAAATAGCTTTTTGTTTATGAACAAATTTTTTTTCTTAAGACAAGAAAAAGGTACTTATCCACAGCCAAGAGCAAGACTACATCCGAGCTACACGAGCGGCAAACAAGATCTGGGGATATGGAGCAGTGCACCATGGGATACCTGCTTAGCCCAGCCAATAGAAGACTTCGAACTAGAAAACTTTAGCCGAGTCGGAGCCGATATTCGGCTCCGAACACACGGGTAAGAAAGTAGGCGAGATAGGATTACATAACATCTGGAAAGTCACTATGAACTTTTTCAATAAGGGGGTGGCTTAACACTCCCTGTTTTTGAGGTAGGAACACTCCATTGTTTAGATCTCTGCATACCCTGAGCCTGTAGTCTTGTTGGCCTGTTTCCCCTGGGTTTGGACTGAAAAGGCCTGGGAGGGACTGGAAAGGACTAGTTTTTTGAAGGCCAATGCCTACTGAATCTAGGTGGCTGCACCTGTAAGAAATATTAGACAGTTTGCATAGACTTTTTCTTCCATCTTTTTAAGAACTTCTTCTGCTTTTCTGCCAAATAAACAATCCTGATTTAATGGAACATCTAGTAATTTTGCTTTGACATGGTCTGGCAAGACTTGTTCCTTCAGCCAAGCATGCCTTCTCAGTACAGACCCAGTGACAGCAGTCCTGCAAGATGCTTCTAAGGCATCAAACCCACACTGCAAAGTATGTTTACTAACTTCATAGGTTGGTACTGGACTATCAACCCTATGACCTATACAAGCCTAGCCATAACATTTCTCTGGTTATTTCTTCCCACACTATTTACTTCCCTGCTGTGTATCCGGAACACGGTCTAGAAATGCAAATTGATCTAGTGATATAGCAATCAGTCATTGGTGGACAAACAGATTCTGGAGTTTTGGGATTCTTCTCAGGAAAAGGGATATTTACTGTAACGTCCTCTGGAACTGGAACGCTGGATAATTCGATTGCAGAATGCATTATCTCTTGTAAATCTTTATTTTCTGCACATTCTGGAAGCAACACCATTTTTTGTTTAATTAGTTCTATATTATGTTGCTGGTACTTCAACATCTGAAACTTGCAATTCAAAGCCCTGATTGGCAAGAGTTGCAGAGGTATATACCTTCTTACCCAATCTGTCTAAAGCTCTAGAATCTCTGTCTGAAAGGTTTGGGTTTTTGGCTGTAGTAGCCTTAATGCCTTTAGGTCCCTGGGAAATGGTATCCGGATCCGCAGTAGGATTCTTAAAGAAAATTTTGAGAGAGACAGGTACTCAGTAGTACCTGTCAGGTTTTCTAGGACTTGGTGTCAGGAGTAAGACTAGATTCCATGAAGACATCATCTACAATATCCAGGACAGGGGGAATAGCTAGAGGCCTGTGCTGAGGCAAATCTAAAAATTCCCTGAGTCTCTTTTTGGACTGAGGATAGTCCTGGCATTCCCAGTGGAAATGATCTCAAGATATGCAAGGTTTCACCAAAAGAAAAATCCTCTTGAAGGCATGCAGAGGAAATGGATTCCTCTGCATCTGAATCTTCATAGGTAGATAAGGGTATGTCCTGATAATAAAAAGGGTCAGAGTCATCGGACAGCAGGTCTGTAGAATCAGAAGAAAATTAAATTCTTTATCTTTTAGCAGGGGAAGGCTGGCTTCCCCTAATTACAGTAATAGGGTCTTCAGCCATTCTAAGCATTTGTTTTTGTGGCATGGGAGCTTGTGCATGTGCTTTGGATGTCTGTTTTCTAGGCGTAGTGCGAACTCTGGGCTTGAGAAACTAGGTAGTGTTAGTTAAAAATGAAGTCGGTTTAATACGAATATCGGTAGGTCGGAATACACCTTCAGAAGCCAGTGCCTGCACAGCGGCTCCGGACCCATCCAATGTAAAGACATCCACAGGTTCCATAGTCGAAGAAGCATCTCGCAGCATACCTGACTCTGAATGCGTCTCAGCAGAGGCCTGCAAATCTGTAGAAGTGGGCATCAGGGGCTGCAAAGGCACCTCACTGAGTACTGGCAGACTGGCAACTAGCTTAATGGAAGCATCGTCGACAGTTTTTGACCTATGCGGTCTGTCTCTGTCTTTGTGCTTTTTTGGAAGATCGGTAGTCAGATTTTGGAATACGGAGAATGAGAGCGAAAGAATTTAGCTAAAAAATAGCCAGACGACGAATGCTTTGGGTGTTAAACAAAGCACAAAACCGACAGCAAGGGATATCGTGGTCTGGGCCTAAACAGGTGACGCATTAAGAATGAAAATCTCTGTGAGGTATTTACTTTCCACAGGCAAGACAAAAGTTAACTTTTTCTGACATTGGTTAGAGGAAAAAAAAAAGAATCCCCAATGGAGTACTTAGCTTTAGAAGACTTAAGGTTTAAAACTAGAAAAATGAAAATTTCAGGTAGCGGCCGACCAGCACTTGCTAACTACTTCTGCTTCGGGCTCCTTCTCGGCAAGAAAGACGGATGTAATGGCGCCAGCTGCATGTTTTATACTCCTGATGACCTGACATCATGGAAAGCATAGTTGTGTACACTTACCATAAATGTAGATGTTCGAGTGTCTTCACTGTTGCAGTCATGACTGTAGGGTTCTCCCCTGCCGGCAGGCAGTCCTCGGTCGGCCAGAATCCCAAAGTCTGGGTCCGGCGCCGGCTGTTCAGCCATGCTCCCTGACGTCAGAGCGCCAGGAGTACAAAGCTGACAGCCGACGCCATGTTCTCCAGTTTTTCTTGCCCCAGATGTCAGAAGTTCCAAAATGAGTAAGGTCCCATACCCTTTGGAAATATACCTCAGAAGGGTAAAAAAAGGAACCACATAAAAGAAAAAAATAAGAGGGGACTGGAGGGAGGGAAACCCAGACTGCAACAGTGAAGACACTCGAACATCTACATTTATGGTAAGTGTACACAACTGTACTATGTTCATCGTGTTTCACTGTTGCAGTCATGACTGTAGGGTAAAATCCCAAAGCAGAAAGAAAGGGAGGTGGTCATAAAGTAGAGGGGGCGGCTATAAGGCCCTGCAAGACTGCAGAAGCAAAGCCTGCCCTAGACTTAGAGTAGAGAGGAAGATTGTAGTGCTTGGAAAAAGTATGCACTGAACTCCAAGTTGCAGCTTCCAAAATGTCTTTGGTAGGAACTCCCCTGAGAAAGGCAACTGAAGTGGCAGCAGCTCTGGTAGAGAGAGTCCTTATACTCCCTGGGATTTGCTTTCCATGGTGTAAATAGCAAAATCTGATTCCATGAACAATCCATTTAGAAATGGTCTGTTTTGAAATGGCTTTACCTTGGGAACTTGAAGCATAAGAAACTTTTAGTTATGTACTTACCATAACTTTAGATGTATGGGATCCATCTCGCCTACATTCTCTACAGATGGGTTCGGAGCCGATCCTCGGCTCCGACTCAGCCGCTATACAATAGAACGCAGTCTCTTATTGGCTGAGTTACCTCATATCCCAGGATGCACCACTACCACTTCCCCAGATCTTGTTTGTCCGCACTCATGCTCACAGAAACATACTATTGTTATAACATTCTCAGGTCTTCAAGAGAGGAAAGAAGTTCAATTTCGGATCGTCCGGTCTCTCCTGGTCTACGAGGCAGGGGGAAGGAGGGTGGGTTATTAGGAATGTAGGCGAGATGGATCCCATACATCTAAAGTTACGGTAAGTACATAACTAAAAGATGTAATGTGATCCTATCTCGCCTACATTCTCTACAGATGGGACAGCGTCCCTAGCACCTAATTCCTGGGTGGCTCACTGGAAAACACTCCTGAGAACTGTGGAACCGAAGGAAGCTCGACCCCTGGATGCCACATCTAATTTGTAGTGAGAAATAAAGGTGTGTGAAGATGACCACGTGGCAGCCGCACAGATGTCACTAATAGAGAGCTTGGAATGAAAAGCTGCTGAAGTGGCCATAGCCCTAGTAGAATGAGCTTTCACTGGAACTATAAGTTCCTTATTTGAGATGAGATAAATATGATTGATACAGTCCCTGATCCACTTGGCAATAGTGACTTTTGTGACTGCTTTGCCTAATCTATTATCCGAAAAGGACACAAACAGTTGATCTGATTTTCATGCTTTGTGTCTCCTATCCAAATAGAAACGTAATTGTCTGTGTACATCCAAGCTGTGAAAAGTATATTCAGCTCTATTCGAATACTTAGGGAAGAAGACCGGTAGTTCTAGTGATTGTTGTAAACAAAAGTTAGAACAAACCTTAGGTATAAAAGATGGGTTTGGTCTAAGATACTCTATCCTTGTGAAATACCAAGTATGGTGGTTTAACACATAGGGCTTGAAGTTCTTAAACTCGTCTGGCTGATGTAATAACAACTAGAAGGGCAGTCTTCCAAGAAAGGAATTTTAGATCACAGGTTGCTGCCGGCTCAAAGGGAGATGAGGTTAATGCACCTAATACCACGTTAAGGTCCCACGGAGGTGCAGGTTGAGATATAGGGGGTCGTAGAAGCCAAGCTCCTTTAATAAAGGCTTTGCACAACTTGTTGCTCATTAAAGGAGGTTCCACACTCATGAAAATTGGAAATAGCCAATTGCACTTTGATGGTAGACACTGAGCAACCTTGGTTGAATAGGGAAGCTAAAAACTTCAGTACTTCTGACACCGAGGCTGTCATCGGGTCTAATCCTCTGAGTTGGGCCCAAATAGCAAACCTCTTCCATTTATTGCTATATATCTTTTTCGTAGAAGTCTTGTGGGCCGAAGACAAGATGTGCATGACTTCAGGGGCGAAAGAATGGCTCCTAACTATGGTTGGAAGAGGAGTAGCCAGGCTGCTAACTTCAATGAATGGAGGGACTGATGGAGCTGTCCTGACTGATGCGTCAAAAGGTCCGGAACTTGGTCCAGGAACCAAGGACCCTCCAATGCATATTTGTGAAGAAAGGGGAACCAGACTTGTCGAGGCCAGTATGGGGCGATTAATATCATTTTGCTTCCCAAGCGAATCGCCTTCTGAATCACCTTGGGGAGAAGGGGAACCGGTGGAAATGCATTAAGCAGACCGGAGGGCCAAACGTGGACTAGAGCGTCCTTGGGGATCTCCCCCAGAACTGGGGTGAGAGTGAAGAAGTGCTGGCATTTCGCGTTGAGGGGACTTGCGAAGAGATTGCAACAAGGAATTCCCCATCTCGTGAAAATCTGCGCTACCACTCTGTCGTTCAAGGACCACTCGTGAGGGGAGAGAATAGTTCTGCTCAGTCTGTCGGCTATCACGTTGGATTTCCCCGGAATGTGTGTTGCCACTAGGAAACGCTTGGTAGCAATCGCCCAATCCCATACTTTCATGGCTTCTCTGCAAAGGGGGTAGGACCTGGTCCCTCCTTGCTTGTTTAAGTACCAGACTACTGACATGTTGGCGGACTGAATGGCAATCGTACCCTGGGGGAGGTGATCGTGCAGTGCTTGCAACGCTAAAAGCACCGCCCTCATATCCAGGATATTGATGTGGAGAAGATTCGCGTCGGAGTGCCACGTGCCTTGGACCGACCTGTCCAGATAATGTCCCCCCCCACCCTGTCTGGGAGGCGTCCGTAGTCAACGTGGCAGAAGGGAGTGGGGGAACGAAGGGTCGCCCAAGATTCAGGTTGGAGGAGAGAAGCCACCAACGAAGATCCTGTTTGCACGTGTCTGTGATCAATATGTGGTGACTGAGGGGAAGGTCTTGATAAGACCACTGGACTGATAGGAGCCACTGGAGTATCCTCATGTGCAACCTTGCCAAGGGGACCAGAAGAATGGTGGCTGCCATGAAGCCCAACAGCTGTAGGACCATTCTCGCTGGAGCACGACGTCTGAGGAGCAATGCCTGAACCTGAAGCTGGGGCGTCGCTATCCTTTCCGCAGGGAGATAGACTCGCATCTGCCTTGAGTCTATTTCTACACCAATAAACAGAATACGCTGAGATGGCAGCAATACAGATTTTGACCAATTGAAGGTGATTCCTAAGGAGTTGCCTAGTGTGATAGTGGCTGCTAGGTTTTCCAAGAGTAGATGCCTGGAGGAGGCAGTTAGGAGCCAGTCGTCTAGGTATGGAAACACCTGGAATCCTAGACTTCTCAGGTGAGCAGTCACCACCGCCAAACATTTGGTGAACACCCTGGGGGCTGTGGTGAGACCAAAGGGCAGTGCTCGGAACTGGAAATGACTGTCTCCTAGGCTGAAGCGTAAGTGTCTCCTCGACGCCTGATCTATCAGAATGTGATAGTAGGCGTCTGAGATCTATGGAGCACATCCAAACACCTTTCTCCAAAAGCGGAAGAATGGATTGCAAAGTGACCATCCGGAATTTGGACTTTTTCACAAATCGGTTTAGTTTGCGGAGATCCAAAATGGGTTTCAAGTCCCCGGTCTTTTTTGGCACCAAAAAGAATCTTGAGTAAGTCCCTAATCCGGCCTGGTCTGCGGGGACAGGTTGGATGACCCCTTTTTGAAGCAGCTTTGATATTTCGTTGGCTGCATGATCCCGTTGACTGGGTGGCGGGTCCGGGATTCTTTGGACTGGTGGTGGGGGTTGAGAAAAGGGAATGGTGTAACCTCCGGCGATGATTAAAAGCACCCATTGGTCCTGAGTAATATTTTCCCAGGCCTTTAGGTGTCTCGAAAAGCGACCCCCGACTGGCTCCGGAGCTGCACAGTCGGGTACTCCTTCAGGGATGCTGGAAGGAGGAGGAACCACGAAAGGACTCGTGGTCTCCAGTATTGTGGGGGCCTCCGCCGCCTCTGGGACGGCGTCTCCCTGAAACATTTCCCCCTCCTCTGCCTCTAGAAGGGGAATCGCTCTGCTGCGACGAGTAAGGCTTTTGAGACTTACGGAACCACATTTTCCCTCCTCTTCGAGCCTTGGGATAAGGTCTGAAGGTAGTCTTACCCTCCTGTTCGCAGCGAGTCAATGTGTCCTTTACCTTGGGTCCAAACAGTGAGGACCCATCAAAGGGGGCATCGGCAAAGGAAGACTTAAAGGCCTCTGCAAAGTGACACAGGCGTAGCCAGGCTTGTCTCCGTAGAGCAACACCTGTTCCAGCCGCTCTGCTCGCTCCTTCGGCCGCATAAGAAATGAGCCTCATGGACGAGTTAGATAATGAAGACAGGGTAGCCAACTGGGAGTTAACCGTCTGGGTCAACTGCTCAGGTAAGTTACCAGAGAGGGTATCCGAAAGCTCCTTGATCAGATCCCTCTGTAGTCTGGTGAAATGTGTCAGGTAATTCAGAGACCTTAATGTAAAGGCCGCTGAAGAAAGGGTACGCTTGCCGTACCGATCCATGCTCCTAGACTCTTTATTAGGAGGATGGACGGACGTCGAAGCCTCTGCCACATCTTGTTGGGTGGCAGATGCCACCACCATAGCATCTACAGCCACGCCTTGATAGAAAGTCCTTATCCGGGGGAGCCGAAAGGAATTTATTGGGGCGAGCTGGCACCGGTTCAACAGAATCCGGGTGTTCCCACGCCCTTCGAGAGATCAAATCCAGAAGCTCATCGAAGGGAGGAGATACCCAGGAGGCGGAGGGCTGAGCCCCGAAGGCCTTGAGGTAAACAGACTCCTCAGCAGAAGGGGGTTTGGACTGCCAGTCGCCTCGTTGCTTGAGGATCTCCAAGATGTCCGCAAAGGAAACATCTTCCGAGGACGACTTTGGGGACCCCTCCGCATCATCGAGGTCAGTATCCGAGGTGAGAGACTCATCAGGGGAGTCGACGTGTTTCCTCTTACACTGTTTCTTCCTGGGAGGTTCCTCTGAAAGCGTGTCGGAGGGACCTCCAGGAAGAAGGGAACCCCCAATGGGGGTAACCTCAGGCCCACGGGCCCCGCTGTCGTGAGACAGGGGGATTGCAAAGGCGCCAGTCTCCATGCCCAGGGAAGGTGGTGGTGAAATGGTAGAAGTGGCCACAGAGGATCTGGCCAAGGCACTCCTCATGGCCTCGAAGGCTGGACCCCCAGAGTCCTGGGATGGTTCAACCCCCGAGGCCACAACGGCAGTCGGAACCCCTGCAGCCAACGCACAGAGAGGAAGGCTCGGAACCAAAAGGATCGGGCCCGAAGCGTCCCCCCCGGGGCCGACAGAGGAGGTCCGCGTACCGAACCCCGACCCGAGGGATGGGGTTGGAGTTAGAGTGGGAGCCGACCCGATAACCTCCACCGGTTCCACCAACACCGACTCCAACGGCGCCGAAGCTGTTGGAGGAGGAATCGATGTAGCAGGATGGGAGATCGGCTCCAGAGCCAACTGGGCTGGAGCCGAGATCAACTTTGCAAAGACTGGAGACTGAAAAAGCCTTTGAAACACCCTGTCTAAGTCCGAATCGGACATCCTCGATGACAGAGAAGAGACCGACCGGGTCCGAGTCTACTTCTCCGCCGGCTCCGAAAGACTGGGGGACCAGCTCCGTAATGGTTCGAGAAGCATCGGCGCAGAGGGAGACTCCACTACAACTGCAATTTCCCTCGGAGCCGATGTGGACTTCGGCACCAAAGGGGAAGAGTCTGAGCGGGCAACCCCCATCGGTTCCGAAGGCAGTGGAGCCGATGAAGGTGACTCGCTTCTCGACGCCCGAGCTCTCGACTCCGAAACCAGAGCAGTCGAAGCTGGAGACATCGAGGCAGACCGTTCCGCCCTCGGCTCCGAAGTCCGTGGAGCCGACGGAGAAGCCTGCAGAGACTTTTTTGCTGCCGGATCCGACGGGCTGGTCGGAGCCGAAGACTTTTTCTTCCTCGAAGGCGAAGAAGAAGAAGATAGGGCTTCTTCAAAGGAAGGGGTAATAAGCCCTTTCAAGATCAACTTATTTTTCCTCTCTTGGAAGACGCGAGAGGAAAAAGCGTGGCAAACGCTACAGGACTCCTGAAGATGCTTCGGGCCCAAATAATAGACACAAAGAATGGTCATCTGTAACAGACATTTTATAACAACATTTAGAACACTTTTTAAAACCTGATGGTCTATGCTCTTTAGACATGGTTATATAAACAATAAACACAGACTACCAAAAAACAAAGTTAGTACAAAGACAACCTAGACTCTAACTAAAACGCCTAGGGTAGGGCTAGGCCCCTCTAACTTAAACAGGACCTTTAATTACCACAAAAAAAAAAAACACAATTTACCACAAAAAAATATCAAAAACCAATCTCACAACAACAAATAGCTGTTAAAACAGCTTTTGGGTAAGTTTTGACCAAAATTCAGACAGAAACACTTCTGACTAAAGATACTTAGCTCAGCCAAGTCCGAGACCACGTCTATGCTGAAAAGCGGCAAACGAGATCTGGGGAAGTGGTAGTGGTGCATCCTGGGATATGAGGTAACTCAGCCAATAAGAGACTGCGTTCTATTGTATAGCGGCCGAGTCGGAGCAGAGGATCGGCTCCGAGCCCATCTGTAGAGAATGTAGGCGAGATAGGATCACATTACATCAAACAATTGCTCTGATTTCCTGATGTCCTTGGTTCTGTCCAGGTAAAAACGTAGTTGTCCGTGTACATCCAAGGAATGTAAGATCCTTTCCCCTTTATTTTGAGGAGTGGGGAAAAAAGTTGGCAAGTGAATAGTTTGATTTAAAGCCACTTTGGAAGCCACCTTAGACATGAAAGTAGGATTAGTCCTTAAAGACACCCTGTCTTGATGAAAAATAATATAAGGTTCCACAGCCATAAGAGCTTGCAACTCTGAAACCCTCATGGCAGAGGTCAGAGCTAACAGGATGGCTGTCTTCCAAGATAAAAACTTGATGTCAGATGAGGCAGCAGGCTCAAAAGGAGGTAAGGTGAGCTTTTCCAAAACATAGTTGAGATCCCAAGCAGGAATGGGAGGAGATCTAGGGGGTCTTAAGTTCTTAGCTCCTCTGAGAAATTGTCTCATGAGCTGATGGGAAAAGATAGGAGGGTCTGTATTATAATGAGCAGAAATAGCAGAGGCGTGTATCTTTATGGAAGAGAAAGACAGACCCTTATGTAAGAGGTCTGACAGGTAAAGTAAAATCTGAGGAATGTTAGGAATAAGAGGATCAGAATCCTGAGCCTGCATCCAGGAACAAAATCTTTTCCATTTTCCTGCATAAGATTTTCTAGTGCTAGGACGTCTGGCTTCTAAAATGACATCCATAACCTGCTTGGGTAGGAGAGAATGAATCAAAGATCCTGGATTAACCAGGCCGCCAGGCTGAGTGTTTTGACATGGGAGTGTAGAATCTGACCCTGGTGTTGGGACAGAAGGTTCGGAATCTGTGGTAAAACCCTGGGAGGCTCTAGACAAAGGTTTCTCAGCGTTGGGTACCAAAACTGTCGAGGCCAATTTGGGGCCAGCAAGATTATCATCTTGGGCTTGTCCTGCTTGATCTTTAGTAATACCCGTGGAAGAAGAGGAAGAGGCGGAAAGGCATATCCCGAGAGGTTTCTCCAACTGAATGATAGAGCATCCACTTTCCAAGCTTGATCGTGGAAAGTCCTGGTGCAAAAAAGTTGAAGTTGATGATTGAGGTGGGATGCAAAGAGGTCTATGTGAGGACATCCCCAGACTGCTGTAATTATCTTGAATATTTCGGAGTCCAACATCTATTCGTGTGGATCCGAAAGGTTTCTGCTCAGACTGTCTGCCAGGATGTTTTGCTTCCCTGGTAGAAACTGTGCTTGAAGGTCCAGATTGTAAGCTACAGCTGTGTTCCAAAGATCCATGGCTAGTCTGCAAAGGGGATAGGAATGAGATCCCCCTTGCTTGTTTATGTACCACATAACTGTGGTGTTGTCTGTCCGTATCAGTAGTTGTCCTGGTTGTAGAAGATTCCTGAAGGCCAACAGAGCTTACTGAACGGCTAACATTTCCTTTAAATTGATATGCAGGTGCTTCTGATCCTTTGTCCAAAGACCCTGCAGACAGTTGCCCCGAAAATGGGCTCCCCATGTATAATCTGAGGCGTCCGTGGTTAGAATCTGAGTGGCAGGAGGCAGACAGAAGGGGTTTCCTTTGTTTAGAGTACATGCCTTGGACTACCAAAGGAATTCCTTTTGAAGACAAGGCAGTACGGAGATCAGTATGTCTAGACTGTGACAATGTTGAGACCATACACTTTTTAGGTACCACTGTATTTTCCTCATATGTAGTCTTGCATATGGTACTAGAAGGATGCAGGAGGCCATGTAACCCAGAGCCTGCAGGAATCTCCTTGCAGATAGCCGAGTTGTAGTTGCCAAGGTTTTGAAAGTTGAAGCCAGCTGTAACTGTTTCTCGCATGTCAGAAATGCCATCTGGGATGTTGTTTAGAGAAGCGCCCAGAAAAATTATCTGTTGTGAGGGTGTCAAATTTGACTTTATGTTTACAGTGAATCCCAGGAACTTGAGAAGATTCTGAACAAACTGTAGATGCTGGAGTAAGACATCCTTGCTGTCTGCCTGAATAAGACAGTCGTCCAGATAAGGGTAAATTTGAATTCCCTTGAGTCTGCAATAAGCTACTACTGGAGCCAGGCACTTGGTAAAAACCCTGGGTGCAGTAGACAATCCAAAGGGCAGCGCAGAGAATTGGTAGTGCCTCGATCCTGCCTTGAACCTGAGGTATTTTCTGCGTTCCTGTCTGATGGGAATGTGTAAATATGCCTCTTTTAAATCCAAAGTTACCATCCATGCATTTTTGGTCAGCATTGGCAGTAGCTGCTGTAGAGTAAGCATCTTGAATTTTGGAAGATCTAGCCATCCGCTCGGCCTTGGTGGGGTTTGAAAATGGAATTTGTAACCTCTTGAAACCACATCCAGAACCCACTTGCCTTGGGTTATACGAGTCCAATTTAGATGAAAAAGAGAAAGTTTTCCTCCGAGAGGGGCTTCCAGGCAAGAAGTTCCTGCAGCCCAACAGAGGGAGTCATTGAGTCTGTTTTCTATGAGCTTGCAACCTGTCTTCTCCTCCCCTAGGGGTGGAAGCAGTCCACTGTCTTGGTCTATAAGAGGCTTGCGTTTGAGGCCTACCTCGGGGGTATCTATATCTACCCCTCTGAGGCCTGTCTGAATTGGGAAAGGACCAATTTTTTGTAGGCCAATTCCTGCTAAATCTGGGTGGCTGTACTTGTAAGAAATCTTTAACTGTTTGCATGGACTTTGCCTTGTCCTCCATCTTTTTAATCACGTCTTCAGCTTTAGATCCAAATAAAACATTATGCTGAACAGGAGCATCCAATAATTTAGCCTTTACCTGATCTGGCATATTTTGTTCCTTTAACCATGCATGCCTTCTAATTACTGTGCCAGAGGCAGCAGCCCAACAAGAAGCCTCCAAGGCATCAAATCCACAGTGTAAACCATGCTTCCCAACTTGTTCAGTGGCATGCAATAAATCATGTAGTTCCTTATCCTCTGCACAGGTGGAAATGGAAGTTAGCTTTTGCTTTAAAACAGACAGGAGAAATTGCTGGTATTTCAGCATATGAAACTGACAGTTTAAAGCCCTAATAGATAAAGTAGCAGAAGTGTACACCTTCTTGCCCAATCTTTCTAAAGATCTAGAATCCTTCTCAGTGGGAATGGGGTTTTTAGCAGAAGTGGCCTTAACGCCCTTAGGACCCTGAGAAACGGTTTCAGGGTCAGCAGTAGGGTTCTTGAATAAAAACTGGTGGGAATCAGGAACCCTATAGTATCTGTCTGGCTTAACAGGAGCTGGAGGAAGAGAGTCAGGAGTTAAGTTAGCCTCCGAAAAAGCATCATCCACAATATCCAAAATAGGAGGAATAGCCAGGGGCCTATGTTGGGGAAGAAGAAGAAAATCCCTTAGTCTTTTCTTAGATTCTGAGTACTCCTGTCCTTCCCAGTGGAAATGTTCCCTCATTTCTTGCAAAGTTTCCCCAAAAGAGAAATCCTCAGGGGGAGAAGCTGAAGGAATGGATTCCTCAGCATCAGAATCCTCATAAGGAGGAAAAGAATATTCCTGGTCAGAAGAAGAAACAGAAGCCTGATCAGAGGAGTCATAATAAACTTCCTGCCTTGGCCTTTTATCTGGAGGGGGATGTGAACCCCTGATCATAGTAAGTCCTCCGCCATTTTAAGTAACTGTTTCTGAGACTTGGGAGCCGGATCAGAAGAGGCCTGGGTTGCAGTCTTTGATTTGGAAGGAGTCTTTGCCTTTGTCTTTGGCTTTGCCTTTATAAGAAGCTGAGTAGGCCTGAAAACCCCTTCGGAAGCTGGTACCTGCACAGCAGCTCTGGACCCATCCGAAGGAGCATTGTCCGAAGGTCCAACTGAAATATTCAAAGGCCTAGTTGGCTCCTCGTGGGAGTCCTTTTCGGCTATCTGTTCCAAAATGGCCGATGACAGGGGCTGCAAAAGCGCCTCACTGATGACGGCCGAACCTGAAGCTGGCTCCGCTTGTGCGATCTCGTCTGATTTGGACCTCGGAGGCCTGTCTTTGTCCTTGCGTCATTTGTGAACTCCGGTAGCCGGAACCGTATCCGATGACATTTTGTAATTAAAACGCTTACCGAAGTAATGAAAAGCAAAATCGTACCTTCGTTTAATAGTACGTTGATTGAATCTAGCACAAAACCGACAACTAGCTACGTCGTGGTCAGGGCCTAAGCAAGGAATACAGTAAGAATGAAAATCCTTATGAGGTATTTGCTTCCCACATGAAATACAATTATTAACTTTTTCTGACATCGGACTGGAGCAAGAAAAAAGTTTCCCCAACGGGGTACTTAGCTTTGAGTAGGAGAAGAAAGTCTTCAGACTAAAGTTTGATTAGAAAAAATTGTCAGGAGTCAGCCGACCGGCACTTGCGAACTGCTATCACCACACGGCAAGAAAGACTGGAGAACATGGTGTCGGCTGTCAGCTTTGTACTCCTGGCGCTCTGACGTCAGGGAGCATGGCTGAACAGCCGACGCCGGACCCAGACTTTGGGAATCTGGCCGACCGAGGACTGCCTGCCGGCAGGGGAGAACCCTACAGTCATGACTGCAACAGTGAAACACGAACATCAGGCGACAGCATCCGATGCAGAAATCCCAAGACTCTGGTATTTGGGCCAACTGAGGGCTACCTGCAGGCAGATAACCCAAGTGTGATGACTGCAACAGTGAAACACGAAGAACATCATTCTCTCCATTTCCTCGAAAGAGGAACACTCGAGGGAGAAGGAAGTCAACGGAGCCGAGAAGCCAAGTTTCTGCCCCACTAGCTCTCCCTCCCAGAAGGCAGTCCACCTGAAGCACAGGCTGCAGCTGAGATAATACCAAAACTCCAAGGGCCAAAGACAGCTCCAATAACGTCAGAGTCTACTCCAACACCACAGATCTGACCGGGATGTTTTGGCTCAGAGAGTTGTCCAACTCACTAGGAGCCAGAGAAACAAAGATACTATGATCTTCGGATCCAACCCCGATGGTCCCAGAAAACTCAGATCCAAGGGCTCTGACACCATGAGTTGGTTTAGAGAAGTAGCAGAGATCAGTGGTGTAGAACTGTGGAATGCTTTCTGACCTGAAGGGGTAGGAGCCAGAACTCCCATCTGAATCAGTGCCTAATCATTCTATCAACATTGGCTTTGATCAGACTTCTGGAGGAATGAGACAATGAGGCCACAGAGGGAGACCTGGAATGCCGGCAAGACTCTAAATATGGGGAGGGGACCTGACAAGGTACAAGATCAATGGAGGGAGAATATCTGGTGCCAGGTAAAGGCTTCAAATCCAACAATTCAAGATACGAGGAAGCAGATATCGTGTTTGACACCAGCTTTGATGAAGAACTGGTCTTGCATCTGACGTTTACGTTTCTTCTTCTTGAAGGCTCTACCATCGGGTCCAAGGAAGGAGTGTAAGAGCTTGACAGATCCAAAGGCTTTATGGATTGATCCTTAGAAACAGGCTTTGGGGGTTAAGCCACAGATAAAGCCTCTGAGAAGGTTGAAGGAAGCAAGCCATTTAAACTTAGGTTGTTTTTATGGTCCACAAAGGCCCGAGGATTAAAATATTTACATGTCACAATCTTTCTGAAGATGCTCAGGGCCTAGACAAACGCACAAGGCGCGACTATCAGAGTGGCAACTTACGATCGAATTTCTGGCACTTTTTAAAACCAGGTGGTTTTTCAGACATTTTTATAGGTAGGTTTTGCAAGAGAAAAAGAAAAACAAAACTCTATCTACAAAAACAAAAAAAGGAAAGGAGATGCCAACAAAGGTATCAAAGACTGCACTAGCATATAAAAAGGGATGGCTACAGAAATAAATTACCAACAATAGTAAAAAGAAAAAAATTACATTAAAGTGTATGAAGGGAGGAAATATATAAACTACAGAAGTAATAATACAGTGAAACAATAACATAATATATTCACTCATCTCTAATTTTGAACACTAAGCTTGAGAGTTCATATCAATCACATCTGAACGTGAACGCGGCAAAAAAGATCTGAGGTATGTTAGGGGATTGAGCATTATGGGGTAAGGGAGGAGCTCGAGAGTTGGTTAGAGGGTCGGATCCAAACCCAGCTGTTGAGGAATGAATGAAAACTGACATCAGATGTAGTGAATGTAGTAACAGAGATCGAACAACTGGAAGTGGGATTTTTCAGAAAAGGGTAGGAGCAAATTACACAGAAAAAATGGGGATTGTGGGAACAATACATGCAGAACAATGTTTTGGAATAGGTATGAGGTTTAAAGGAAGGAAAGAACTGAATGAATTATGTAATGTTCGACAGTGACTGTACAGATTACTACATGTGACGTATAATGTTTGTAACTGCAAATATTCCAATATGGTTTTCATTTAAATAAATGCATGACTGCTTATGCAAACTGATAATTCAATAAAGATGTTTTCGGTTTAAAAATAATATATATCAGAAAAGGGGGAGAAAATTGCAGACAGTCCAAGGGGCCACTTACAAATGAAGGCATATCTGGAATAATCACCTGGTGGAGGAATCAAAGAAAGTTACTACATTTGGTATAGTGTGGCGATGGAAACAGGTCACAATGAAGCTTGCCTCGCTGATGTAACAACTTGGAAATTACCTTTTAAGGCTAACGGACAGTTTGCCAGGCATCTAAAGACGGAGAGTCAGGGTCTCAGCACAGGGAATAAGTTCACACCACACCACACACATGCGCACACACCTTTCTGATACACCACACCACCGACAACACTGTCAGGATGAATGAAAATCACACCTTCTGAGGCAGAGCTGAAAACCATCACTGAAAAAGAAAGTTTTAAATGGCACACACGTTTAACCACCACCTCATTTCCAAGTTAATGATGTACAAATTTGTTTCCTTGTGATATCCGAGAAACTTTCGTATCCACTGTATTACCCCCCTCCCACCACAATGCAGACAGATCTACAGCAAAAGATGCTTGTCGGTTTGTTAACTGGAAGGTGTTCCTGTTCTGGCAGTTGGGCAAGTTTAGTAGTGTCCTCCACTACACATTTATTTGCAGATTTCCAATCTTAATAACAGTATAAATTAACTAAAATGAAATGTGTGTCTGTAATTCCTACTTTTTCTAAGGCTATTTTTTTTGTTAGATTTGTTTTTAATTGGAAAGGTTCTAAATATGAAAGATGTATATTTTTATGAATGATAAGAGACAGGCTATGGATTGCAAAGAATGGAAATGGAATAGTGTTTCAGAAGATTTTACTTGGGGTAGAAGTGTCTCACATTTTGGGTAAGCAAAATGTGGGCCATTTCACTTCTGACTAAATTAGTCTGTAGGACTGTGGTGGTCAAGCTGATTAATTTAGAAAGACTGCCTAATTCACAAATGAGCAGATTGTGGACAAGCAGCAAGCAGATTTTCCAGAAACTGAAGTTTGAAAATAAGGTGCAAGAGAGTATGATGCTCCTTGATGGAAAATGAAGTGGCTTTTTGATTAGCACAACCAAGATGCTCCCACTTTTGCAAGAAACTTTGGGTATCTTGACTGTGAACTGATAATCACATATGATCCAATAACAAAGCAGAAGTGTAGCAAAGAAGTTTGGTGGACAGGATGCCATACCTCTTTTCTAAGACCCTGGATCTCCTTTGTGTCTGCTCCCAGCCCTCTCCTGAACAAAGCCAGCCTAGGAGGAGTCCCAACTGCAGCCAACATATTTTGCACTGCACTTCACAGTAGCAAAGTAATGCACAGTATTTTAAAATAATTCTATAGAGCCACATTTACTACTGCACAATATTTACTAACCAGAACTGTGAAGTTCTACTTTGCATTTTATATGCTGCAACATGCATTCTTAATAAGTACAGTTCTGTACACTTACCATAAATGTAGATGTTCGAGTGTATTCACTGTTGCAGTCATTACATTTGGGTAATCTGCTGGCAGGTTGCCCTCAGTCGGCCTGAATAACAAAGTCTTGGGTCCTCCGCCGGTTGCTGTCTCTTCTTCCATGATGTCAGGGGTATAAAACATGCAGCAGACGCCATTTTATTCAGTTTTTCTTGCCCCAGATGTCAGGTGCCCCCCAAATGAGGAGCAAAAAAATATATATATACACACATACATACAGCAAATATATATAAATGCACTTTTAGAAACAAACTTTACCTTCATCTAAAAGCAAATACACCACAAAGGGTTTTGTGTATAGTGACGGAAAGGTAAGGTGTAGAAAGGGTGATGGCATGTGGCTAACCCAGACTGAAACAGTGAATACAATCGAACATCTACATTTATGGTAAGTGTACACAACTGTACTATGTTCTTCGTGTTTCACTGTTGCAGTCATTACATTTGGGTAGAATCCCAAAGCTATGGATAGGAGGATGGAGCTAAACAGCATTAGGAGCGGCTATAAGGCCCTACAGAACTGCAGTGGCAAAGCCTGCCTGGGATTTGGAGGAGAGAGTCAAATGACAATGCTTTGTGAAGGTATGAACAGAGCTCCAAGTAGCAGCTTCTAGAATGTCTTTGGTTGGAACCCCTCTGAGAAAAGCTGCTCAAGTAGAGGCAGCCCTGGTGGAATGTGATCTGATCCCCTTGGGCACAGGTTTACCATGGTGCAACTAGCAGAATCTAATGCAGTGCCTTATCCACTTAGAAATAGTCTGCTTTGATATAGCCTTCCCCTCTGACCCAGCAGCAAATACCAGTAGTTGCTCACACTTTCTTAGAGATTTGGTCCTGTTTAAGTAAAATCTTAGTTGTCTGTGTACATCCAATGAATGCAGAATCTGCTCCCCCTTGTTCAGCGGATTTGGGTAAAATGCTGGCAGGTGAATGGTCTTGGTTAAGAGCCACAATGGATACCACCTTAGGCATAAAAGAAGGATTGGTCCTGAGGGACCTTGACTGTGAACTGATCCGGGTAAAATATAATAAAAGGCTCCACTGCCATGAGAGCCTGCAGTTCTGAAACCCTTCATGTTGGTGACTGCCAAGAGAAAAGTTGTTTTCCAAGACAGAACTTTTATATCCGCAGTAGCTGCTGGTTCAAAAGGAGGCAGGGTGAGTTTTTCCAGCACAAAATTGAGGTCCCACGCAGGAGATGGTGATCTTGACTGTGAATTTGCCCCTTCTAAGATAAGCAGAGGATGTGAAAAGAGGGGAGGCTCTGTGTTTTAATGAGCCAAGATGGCAGAGGCATGGATTTTTATTGAAGAAAAAGATAGGCCCTTGTCAAGCATCTCAGTCAAATATTGTAAAATATGAGGAATATTGGGCTTTGCTGTGTCTGTTCCTTGTGCTTGGTTCCAAGCACAGAATCTCTTCCATTTATCAGCATAAGATTTTCTAGTACTAGGCCTTCTAGCTTCCAAAGTAACATCCATCACAGATTTACTGAGAGGTGTTGTTTGAATACTGAGTTGATCAGCCATGCTGCGAGATTCAGAGTTAGGAGTGGAGTGTGCAGAATTTGATAGTTCTGCTGAGACAGTAGAGGAGGTATTTGATCCAAGTACCATGGAGGAAGCAGAGACATATTCCTTAGTAGTGGGTACCAGTGCTGGCGAAGCTAGTCCTGTGCAATTAGGATCCTTTTTGGTTTTTCCTTTCTGACTTTCAGTAAGACCTTGGAGAGTAGAGGGGGAAAGGCATAGACTGATAGGTTCTTCCAGCTGAAGGATAAAGCATCCACTTTCCAGGCCTTTTGGTTATGAGTCCTTGTGCAAAATTTGTCCAACTGATACTTCTGGGGAGAGGCAAATAGATCTATGTCTGGGCTCCCCCATTTCTGTGTTAACATGCTGAAGATTTGTGGATCCAGTTTCCATTTGTGCGGGTCCATTAGATTTCCGTTTAGGTCATCTGCCCGAGTATTTTGCTTTCCTGGCAGGAATTGAGCTTGAAGATGTATTTGGTAAGTCAAAGCTATGTTCCACAAGGCCATGGCTAGTCTGCAAAGAGGGTAGGGATGTGCATGCCCCTGCTTGTTTATGTACAACATAACTGTGGTGTTGTCCGTCTTTATCAGTAGTTGTCCTGGATGAAGTAACTCCTTGAAGGCTGTCAGAGCATTCGGAACAGCGGGCATCTCTTTCTGGTTGATATGCCAATGTATTTGGTTTGGGCTCCATTTGCCATGAATGCATCTCCTTGCCAGGTGGGCCCCCCAAGCATAGTCTGATGCGTCTGTAGTTAGGGTTTGGGTAGCAGGGGGTAGAGTGAATGACAGTCCCTTGTTTTGGTGACATGTCTCTGCCCAAAGAAACACCTGTTGTAGGCAGGGAAAGAGAGGAATCATTGTTTCCAGACTGTGACAATGTTGACTCCATAAACTTTTTAGGTACCATTGAAGTTTCCTCATATGCAGTCTCGCATATGGAATTAGTAGAATGCAGGATGCCATGAAACCCAAAGCCTGCAGAATTTGTCTTGCAGATAACTGGGTTTTTGTTGCCATTTGTTTGAAGTATGCTATCAACTGCCTTTGTTTGTCTGGCGTGAGGTAAGCCATCTGGGCAGTTGTATTCAAGCTTGCATCCAGGAATGTAATTATTTGAGACAGTACCAGTTGTGATTTCTTTTCGTTTATGGTGTACCCTAGGCATGCTAGAAGCCTTTTTACAAATGCCAGATGTTGAAGAAGAGTGTCCTTGTTTTCTGCCTGAATTAGACAGTCGTCCAGATATGGATAAATTTGAATGTTTCTTTGCCTGCAAAATGCAATTACTGGAGCCAGGCACTTTGTAAAGACCCTGGGCGCACTAGATAAGCAAAGAAAATGAAACTCCACGGATGAAGAAACTTGGTCCAGAAAGTTGCAAATGCGTGTCAAACATGAATAAATAATAGCAGAATAGTTTGAAAAATTTCCGATAACTTTTAATGCGTAAAATAAAAGTAGAGAAACAAATTCATCAAGCGCTTTCGCCTGGTTCCAACCAGGCTTTATCAAGATGAGATAAGCACTAGATAAGCCAAAGGGCAGTGCAGAGAAAGTACAGTTTTGTACCTACCACAAATGTAGATGTTCGAGTGTTCACACTGTTGCAGTCATTACACTTGGGTTATCCTGCTGTCATGCGGTTCCCCAGTCGGCCTGAGTTCCAAAGTCTTGGTCCGGTGTCGGTTGCTGTCGCTTCCTCCCTGACGTCAGTGCAACAGGGGTATACAAGATGCAGCCGACGCCATTTTCTTCAGTTTTTATTGCCCCAGATGTCAGGTGCCCCCAAATAGGTAGGCAATTCAAATTGCTAATAAAACATAAGACAGACAAGCAAACAACAACTTACAGTTACCAGCAAATACTCCCCATAGGTAGTAAAGGGTAGATGACCTAGGTACGCACCAGCAGTATAGAGGGGAAGGAGGGAGGGTAACCTGGACTGCAGTAGTGTGAACACTCGAACATCTACATTTATGGTAGGTACAAAATTGTACTATGTTCATCGTGTTACACTGCTGCAGTCATTACATTTGGGTAGAATCCCAAAGCTGAGGAAGGGTGGCTGGTGCTATAATGCATTTGGGGTGGCTATAAGGCCCTGCAGCACTGCAGAGGCAAAGCCAGCTCTGGATTTGGAGTATAGAGGCAGGTGGTAATACTTGGTGAAAGTATGCACAGAGCTCCATGTTGCTGCTTCCAAAATATCCTTGGTAGGTACTCCTCTGAGGTAGGTCGTTGAAGTGGCTGTTGCCCTGGTGGAGTGAGATCTAATGCTGGTAGGCACAGGTTTTCCATGGTGTGTATAGCAGAAACGTATGCAATGTCCTATCCATTTGGAAATGGTCCGTTTTGAAATGGCTTTTCCCTGCGCTCCTGCAGCATATGCTACTAATAATTGCTCAGATTTTCTGAAAGCTTTGGTTTTGTCCAAGTAGAAGCGTAACTGCCTGTGAATGTCCAAAGAATGCAGTAGTCTCTCCCCTTTCCTCTGTGGTTTTGGATAAAAAGTTGGCAAGTGAATAGTTTGGTTCAGAGACACACTTGAAACCACCTTAGGCATAAAAGTAGGGTTAGTTCTTAAAGACACCCTGTCCTGGTGAAAAATAAGGAATGGTTCCTCTGCCATTATTGCCTGTAATTCTGAAACTCTTCATGCTGATGTTAGTGCCAGGAGCAGAGCAGTTTACCAAGAGATATATTTTAATTCTGCTGTGCTAGCTGGCTCAAAAGGAGGTAAGGTTAACTATTCCAAAACAAAGTTGAGGTCCCTCGTTGGAGCAGGTACTCTACGGGGCAGTCTTATGTTTTTTGCCCCTCTGAGGTACTGTTTTAGCAAGGGATGAGAGAAAATTGGTGGATCCGTGTTGTAGTGGGCAGAGATGGCAGAAGCGTGTATCTTTATTGATGAAAAGGAAAGGCCTTTGTCCAGCATCTCAGTCAAATATTTTAATATCTGAGGAATGTTTAGCACAAGAGGATCAAAGCTGTGAGCCTGGTTCCAGGCACAGAATCTCTTCATTTATCCGAATAGGTTTTCCTGGTACTGGGCCTTCTGGCCTCCAGGATGACATCCATAACTGCTTTGGAGAGAGGCAGTGCTCGTTTGGCTAAGGTATCTTCCATGCAGCTAGGTTTAAGGTCTTTAGCTGGCTGTGGAGTATCTGATTGTTGTTCTGAGACAGCAGATGTGGTATTTGGGGTAAAATCCACGGTGGTCCTTGTGCTAAGTTTTTTAAGATTGGGTACCAGTGCTGGCGTGGCCAGTCTGGTGCAATTAGGATCATATTTGGCTTCTCTTGTCTGGCTTTTATGAGAACTTTTGGAAGAAGAGGCAAAGGTGGGAATGCGTATACTTGTAGATTTTTCCAGCTGAATGAGAGGGCATCCACCTTCCATGCTCCTTGTGCAAAATTTCTGTAGCTGGCAATTCCTTGGGGATGCAAACAGATCTATGTCCGGGCTCCACCATTTTTGTGTTATCATTCTGAATATTTGTGGATTAAATTCCCATTCGTGGGGATCCATGATATTTCTGCTTAAGTCGTCTGCCAGTGTGTTTTTCTCTTCTGGCAGGAATTGTGCTTGTAGATGAACTTGAAAGTTTATGGCTGTGTTCCACAAGGTCATGGCTTGTCTGCAGAGGGGGTAGGAAAGGGTTCCCCCTTGCTTGTTTATGTACCACATAACTGTGGCGTTGTCTGTCTTTATTAGTAGTTGTCCTGGACGTAGCAGGTCCTTGAAAGCTATAAGGGCATTTTGTACAGCTAGCATCTCTTTTTGGTTGATGTGAAGATGCCTTTGTTCTATGGACCACTTGACTTGAATACATTTTCCTGCCACGTGTGCTCCCCCAAGCGTAATCTGATGCATCTGTTGTCAGTGTTTGCCTGGCTGTGGGTTGAGTAAAAGGCTGACCCTTGTTGAGGTGACAAGCCTGAGCCCACCATCGAAACTTCTTCTGAAGGCAAGGTATTAGTGGTATAACTGTTTCCAAACTTTGACAGTGTTGAGACCATACACTCTTTAGGTACCATTGTCATACACTCTTTAGGTACCATTGTAGTTTCCTCATATGCAGTCTGGCATATGTAATTAGTAGTATGGAAGATGCCATGTGGCCCAAGGCCTGCAGAATTTTTCTTGCAGGGAGTTGGGTCTTTGTTGCCATCAATTGAAAGTATTGAGTCAGTTGTCCTTGCTTGTCTGGTGTGAGATAAGCCATCTGGGCCGTTATGTTCAAGCTGGCACCCAGGAATATTATTTCTTGTGAGGGCACTAGTTTTGATTTATTTTCATTTACTGTGTACCCCAGGCAACTTAACTTTTTTACAAATGCCAGGTGCTTTAGGAGAATGTCTTTGCTCTCTGCTTGAATCAGGCAGTCATCCAGGTACGGGTAAATTTGAATTCCTTTCTGTCTGCAAAATGCAATTACTGGTGCCAGGCACTTTGCGAAGACCCTGGGTGCAGTAGTTAAGCCAAAGGGCAGTGCAGAGAATTGATAGTGCATTGGACCAGCTATGAATCTGATGTATCTTCTGCAGTTTTGTCTGATAGGGACATGCAGGTATGCCTCCTTGAGGTCCAAGGTCACAAGCCAAGCTTGCTTGCTTGCTCAGCATGGGAAGAAGCTGCTGTAATGTCAACATTTTGAATTTCGGAACATCCAGGAAAGTGTTTAGAGAAGAAAGATCCAAAATGGGCCTCCAGGCTTTGTCTTTTCTGGGTACCAGAAAGAGTCTTGAGTAAAATCCTTGCCCTTGTTCCTGTGGAGGTACCTTTTGAATAGCTCCCATGTTCATGAGTGCTGTAATTTGTTTTTGAGCCTCTGCCCACTGATTTGGTGGCAGATTTGGCATTCCTTTTAACCTTGGCAGAGTGTGAAAGTGGAACCTGTAACCTTGAGATATGATATTGAGAACCCATTTGCCTTTGGTGATCATATGCCAATTGTGATAGAAGAGAGCGAGTTTTCCTCCCAAGGGGGCTGCCAAGAGAGAGAGATGTTTGGCAGCTGTAGTGGGAAGTCATTGGGACTGTTTTTTGCAAGGTTGGTGCCTGTCTTCCCCTTCTTTTTGGCCCGATGCACCCCATTGTCGAGGCCTGTAAGGACCTTGTGGCGGTCCTCTACCTCTTGGATGTCTGTATCTGCCCCTTTGAGGTCTGTCCGTAGCTGGAAAGGACCAATTCTTTGTTGGCCCGTAGTAGGCTGTACCTGTAAGAAATCCTTCACTGTTTGCATAGATTTTGCCTTATCCTCCATTTTCTTTAATACCTCTTTTGCCTTAACTCCAAATAAAACATCATGCTGCAAAGATGCATCCAGTAGTTTAGTTTTTACATGATCTGGTAAATGTATGTTCTTTAAACCATGCATGTCTTCTAATGACAGAGCCTGTAACTGCTGCTCTACAGGAGGCCTCCAAAGAATCAAAACCACATTGCAAAGTATGTTTTCCCACTTGTTCAGCAGCATGCAATAAATCCTGCATTTCCTTTAAATTTGGAGGATCTGTATCTGAAAGCATTTTTTGTTTCAACTGAGACATCAAAAATTGCTGATATTTTAGCATGTGAAATTGGCAATTTAAAGCTCTCATTGCTAAAGTTGCAGACGTATATACTTTCTTTCCCCATCTGTCTAATACTCTGGAGTCTCTGTCAGAGGGAAATGGATTATTTGCTGATGAGGCCTTAACCCCTTTGGGTCCCTGAGAAATAGTTTCTGGGTCTGCCACTGGGCTTTTATACAGAAATTTGTGTAAGTCAGGGACTCTGTAATACCTGTCTGGTTTAGCTGGAGGTAAGGAATCAGGATTTAAGCTGGATTCAGTATACACATCATCCACAATATCTAACACTGGCGGAATAGCAAGGGGTCTGTGTTGAGGCAATAGTAGGAATTTTCTGAGCCTTTTCTTGGATTCTGAGTAATCCTGGCCTTCCCAGTGGAAATGCTCCCTCATGGTGTGCAAAGTTTCCCCGAAAGAGTAATCCTCTGGTGGAGAGGCTGATGGAATTGATTCCTCCGCATCAGAATCCTCATAAGGGGGTAAAGAATAACCTAGGTCTGAGGAAATGGACACCTGGTCGGATGAGTCGTAATCTGCATCCTGTCTAGGCCTTTTTATCAGGTGGGGGATGGGACCCCCTGATCAGAATGATTAGGTCTTAGGCCATTTTGAGCATTTGTTTCTTAGGCATGGAGGCCTGTCCTGGAGACTATTTGTTTCTCTGTTTTTAAAGGTGGCTTAGACTTAGAAGAGGGTTTAATGCTTAGCTGAGTAGGTCTGAAGACACCCTCTGAAGCTGTGGGTTGCTCATATACTCCGGATCCCTCAGCAGGGACGGTTTTGGTTGTCTGTAAAACTTCTGTGTCCGAGGGCCCAGCCATCTCCACTAGGCAGTCGGTGGCCGTCTGTGGTTCTGCAGAAGCAGTCGTCAGGGGCTGCGAAGGTGCCTCGCTGAAAACCGGAGAACCGGCGACTGGCCTAGAAGAGGCTTCGTCAGTTTTGGGCTTCGGATGCCTGTCTTTGTCTTTGCGCTTTTTATGAATTCCGGTCGTCGGAAGCTCCGACGGCATGGTGTAATTAAATTTTCTGCCAAAGTAATGTCGGGCAAAATCAGACAGACATTTAATAGTGCGCTTGTTAAACCTAGCACAAAACCGACAACCAGTGACATCGTGGGTCTGGGCCTAGGCATAGGATACAATAAGAATGGAAATCCTTATGAGGTATTTGCTTCCCACAAGAAACACAATTATTAACTTTTACTGACATCCGTCTGAGGCAAGAAAAAGTTTCCCTAACGGGGTACTTAGCTTTGTAGAAGACTTCGGTTCTGGATTCAGAATGAAAATCTCAGGAGTCGGCCGACCGGCACTTGCGAACTGCTTTTGCTTCGGGCACCGCGCAGCAAGAAAGACTGAAGAAAAGGGCGTCGGCTGCATCTTATATACCTCTGTCGCGCTGACGTTAGGGAGGAGGCGACAGCAACTGACGCCGGACCAAGACTTTGGAACTCAGATCGACTGGGGAACCGCCTGACGGCAGGATAACCCAAGTGTAATGACTGCAGCAGGGTAACACGATGAACATCTGGTAATGCAAATAGCCTGCTTTGAAGCGGAGGTATCTTCTGCAAGATTCCCTGATTGGGAAATGCAGGTAAGCCTCTTTTAAGTCTAGAGTTACCAACCAGGCATCCTTGCCTAGCACAGGTAGTAACTGTTGTAGAGTCAGCATCTTGAATTTTGGAATGTCCAGAAATGTATTTAGAATGGATAAGTCCAGAATTGGACACCATGATTTGTCTTTACTGGGTACCAGGAAAAGTCTTGAATAAAAACCATGTCCCTTTACCTTTTCTGGTACTGGTTGAATCGCTCCCATATTCATGAAGGATATAACTTGTTTCCGGACCTCTGCCCACTAATTTGGAGGGAGAGCTGGCCATCCGTTTGGGATTGGCAATGTGTGGAAATGAAATCTGTATCCCTGGGATACTATATTTAAAAACAACTTGTCCTGGGTAATCAGTTGCCAGTTTTGTGCATGAAGTGCCAGTTTTCCCCAAAGGGGCAGCCAAAGGATAAGTGCTTAGTGATTGCAGTGGAAAGTCATTGAGACTGTTTACCGTAGGAAGGTGCCTTGTTACTTCCTCATTTGGAGGTGGAGGCACCCCCTTTGCTTTGTTCTATAAGTTACTTGTGAATGAAACCTGGAGCCTTTGGAATGTCTGGGTTTGACCTGAGCGGCTCTGGTGGGCACTGGAAAGGACCAGTTCTTAGTAGGCCAGTGCCTACTGAACCTGGGTGGCTGCACTTGTAGGAAATATTTTACAGTTTGCATAGATTTAGCTTTATCTTCCATCTTTTTCAAAACTTCTTCTGCCTCATTACCAAAAAGCCTGTCCTGTTGTAAAGGAGCATCCAACTATTTTGCTTTAACATGGTCAGGCAGATTTTGCTCTTTGAGCCAAGCATGCCTTCTTATCACAGATCCACTAACAGCAGCCCTGCAAGAGGCCTCCAAGGAATCAAAACCACATTGCAAAGTATGTTTTCCAACTTGTTCAGCTGAATGCAATAAATCCTGCAACTCTATTTTCCACACAGTCAGAAATCAACATAATTTTCTGTTTAAGTAAGCCCATGATATTTAAGCCCTGTTAATATTTAAGCATATGAAATTGACAGTTTAAATTCCCTGATTGCCAAGTTTGCAGACGTGTAAACCTTCTTACCCCATCTATCCAGCGCCCTGGAATCTCTATCAGAAGGGGTAGGATTTTTAGCAGTAAAAGCCTCAACGCCCTTGGGACGCTGAGAAATGGTTTCAGGGTCAGCAGTAGGGTTTGTAAAAAGGAATTTGTGGGAGTCAGGAACCCTGTAATATCTGTCTGGCTTACTAGGAGCCGGAGGCAGGGAATCAGGAGTCATACTGGATTCTGAGAAAACCATAAACAATGTCTAAAATGGGGTACAGCCAAAGGCCGATGCTGACGAAGAAGGAAATCCCAGAGTCTCTTTTTAGATTCTGAAAAATCCTGACTCTCCCAGTGATAGTGTTCCCTTAAGGTATGCAAAGTTTCTCCAAAAGAAAAATCCTCAGGAGGAGAAGCAGAATGGATAGAATCTTCTGCATCAGAGTCCTCATAAGTGGGAATAGATACTTGGTGATCAGAAGAAACAGAAACCTGATCTGAAGAGTCATAGTCAGTGCCTTGCCTAGGCCTCTTAGCAGGAGGGGGATGGGTACCCCCTGATCAAGGTAATTAAATCCTCAGTCATTTTGATCATTTTTTTTTAGGCATTGGGGCCTGTATATGTGGCCCATGCGTCAGTTTTATACACATAGTAGTTTTTGGCCTTAATTTTGAAGATGGCGTCTGTTTAATATACAAATCTTTAGGCCTGAAAACACCCTCAGAAGCCGGTGCCTGCTCAGCGGCTCTGGAGCCATCCAAGGTAGAGACATCCATGGGTTCAATACTTAAAAGTATCTCGTGGTATACCAGACTCCGAATGGGTCTCAGTAGAGGCCTGCGAATCAAAAGTAGCGGGTATCAGGGGCTGCGAAAGCGCCTCACTGAGTACCGGCAAACCGGAGACTAGCTTAGGAGAAGCTTCGTCATCAATTTTGGACCTCGACGGTCTGTCTTTTTCTTTGTGCTTTTTAGGTATTCCGGTAGTCGGACTGCTAACCGACGACATTACTGGATAGTTAAATCTCGAGCCAAAATATTTAGAAGCAAAAATATACCAACGTTTAATTGTGCTTTGGTTAAATTTAGCACAAAACCGACAGCAAGGCACATTGCGGTCAGGGCCTAGGCAATACAGTACAAATGAAAATCCTTATGAGGTATTTGCTTCCCACAAGTAATACAATTATTAACTTTTACTGACATCTGTAAGGAGCAAGAAAAAGTTTCCCCAACGGGGTACTTAGCTTTTAGTTGAAGACTTCGGTTCTGAAACTCGAAAACAAAAATTTCAGGAGTCGGTCGGCCAACCGGTACTTGCAAACTGTTTCTGCTTCGGGCACCGCACAGCAAGAAAGACTGATGTAATGGCGTCGGCTGCATGTTTTATACCCTTGACGACCTGACGTCATGGAAGAAGGGACAGCAACCGACACAGGACCGAAGACTTTGTTAATCAGGCCAACTGAGGGCAACCTGCCAGCAGATTACCCAAATGTAATGACTGCAACAGTGAAACACAAAGAACATCAGCTAGCATCTCTTTATGGTTGATGTGAAGTTGAATTTGACTTGGGCTCCAGTGGCGCTGAATGCACTTGTCTCCCAGATGTGCCCCCCAGGCATAGTCTGGTGCATCTGTGGTTAGGGTCTGGGTGGCGTGTGGATCTGAAAAGGGAAGCCCCTTGTTGTGGTTGCATGCTGCTGCCCACCAAAGAAACTCTGTCCTTAGACAAGGTATGATAGGTATGGTGGTTTCCAGGTCCTGAGAATGCTGGTACCAAAGACTTTTTAAGTACCACTGAAGTTTCCTCATATGCATTCTGGCATATGGAATTAGTAGAATGCAAGAGGCCATGAACCCTAGGGCCTGCAGGATTCTTCTTGCGGATAGCTGGGTTCTGGTGGCCATTTGAGTGAAGTATCCTGTTAGATAGCCTTATTTTTCTGGAGTAAGAAATGCCATCTGGGAGGCTGTGTCCAAGCTTGCTCCCAGGAATACAATCTTTTGACTGGGTACAAGTTTTGATTTCTTTTCATTGATAGTGTACCCCAGGGAGGGTAGAAGGTTCTTTAGAAATGTCAGGTGCTGCATCAGCTTTTCCTGCCTGCCTAAATCAGGCAATCGTCCAAGTAAGGGTATACTTGAATGTTTCTCTGTCTGCAATAGGCAATGGCTGGAGCCAGGCATTTTGTGAAGACTCTGCGAGCAGTGGATAAGCCAAAGGGAAGCGCAGAGAACTGAATGCATAGATTCAGCCCTGAAACATAGATATTTCCCCTACAGGATTGCCTGATAGGAATGTGCAGATAAGCTTCTTTTAGGTCTAGGGTGAATAGCCAGGCCTCTTTGGACAGCATAAAAAGAAGCTGCTGAAGGGTAAGCATTTTGAATTTTGGTACCACCAGGAAGGTGTTTAGAATGGAAGGATCTACGATTGGGTGCCAAGTGCCCTCTTTTCTGGATACCAAGCAAAGTCTGGAATAAACCCTTGACCTATCTGTTCTGTAGGAGCAGGTTGAATTGCCCTTATGTAGAGCAGGGGTTGAACTTGGTTTTGTGCCTCTGCCCACAGTTTTGGAGGAAGATCTGGAAACCCTTTTGGGGTTGGCAGTGTGGTGAAGTAAAATTTGTACCCCTGGGATACAATGTTGAGGACCCATCTGTCTTTAGTGATGGAGGTCCATTTTTTTGCATGTTGGGTAAGTTTTCCTCCTAGTGGCAAGAGCAATTGGGCAGAGGTGAGCAATGGGGTTGACAAGTTATTGTGAATTCATTCCGTAAAGGGGGTGGCTTAGCACTCCCTGTTTTAGAAGTGGAGGTACTCCACTGCTTAGATCTCTGCATACCCAGAGACTGTAATCTTGGGGGGGGGGGGGTCCGTTTCCCCTGGGTCTAGTTTGAGATGACCTTGTGGGGGCTGAAAAGGACCAATATTTCGAGGGGTAATACCTACTGAATCTTGGAGGCTGCACCTGCAAAAAATCTTTGACTGTCTGCATAGACTTAGCTTTTTCTTCCATCTTTTTTAGAACCTCTTCTGCTTTGGTGCCAAACAAACTGCCTTTATTCAAACGGGAGTCTAGTCATTTTGATTTGACATGGTCTGGCAAGGTCTGTTCCTTCAGCCAAGCATGCCTTCTAAGTACAGAACCTGTGACTGCTGCCCTGCAAGATGCTTCAAGGGTGTCAAACCCACATTGCAGGGTATGCTTGCTGACTTGGCTTACAGAATGCATAAGCTCCTGTAATTCTTTATTTTCTGCACAGTCTGTAAAGACACAATTTTTGCTTAATAAGTTCCATAATATGTTGCTGGTATTTCAGCATATGAAACTGGTAATTCAATGCCCTAATGGCAAGAGTTGCAGAGGTGTATACTTTTTTACCCAATCTGTCTAAAGCTTGGGAATCCCTGTCCGAAGGGGTGGGATTCTTACCTGTAGTTGCCTTTATAACTTTAGGCCCTTGCGAAATGACCTCTGGGTCAGCAGTAGGAGTTCGGAAAAGAAATTTGTGAGTCAGGAACTCTGTAGTACCGGTCTGGTTTCCTTGGAGCAGGGGTAAAGTATCAGGAGTCAGACTGGATTCCATACAGACATCATCCACAACATCCAGAACAGGAGGGATAGCTACGGGACTATGTTGTGGCAAATCTAAAAATTCTCTGAATCTCTTTTTGGACTGAGGATAATCCTGGCATTCCCAGTGGAAATGCTCTCAAAGTATGAAGGGTTTCACCAAAAAATAAATCCACTGGAGGGGAAGCAGAGGGAATGGATTCCTCTGCATCCGAATTCTCATAAGTAGATAAAGGCATGTCTTCATATTCAGAAACGTCAGAGGCATCGGACTTTTGGTCAGTTAAAGCTGCTGGGGACAAGTCCCTTTTCTCTTAGCAGGGGAAGGCTGGCTTCCCCTAATCAGCATGATCAGGTCTTCGACCATTTTAAGCATTTGAGATTGCGGCAAGGAAGCAGGTGCTTGAGACTGACTCGTCAGTTTTTTAGACGTAGCTCGTACTCTTGGCCTTAGAAACTCAGTAGTTTTAGACAAAACTGAAAACATGAAAGAAGTTGTCCATCTGTGCCGAGTATCAGTAATACGAAGAACTTCCTCACAAGCTGGTGCCTGCTCAGCGGCTTCGGTCCCATCCAAAGTAGAGAGATCCGCAAGTTCCGTAGTCAAACGGGTCTCGGTAGTGGCCTGCGAATCCATCAAAGCGAGCATCAGGGGCTGCAAAAGCACCTCACTGACCACTGGCGACTAGCTTAACAGAAGTAGTGTCGGCAGTTTTAGACCTGTGCTGTCTGTCTCGGTCTTTATCCTTACGTTTTTTCGGAAGATCAGTAGTTGAATGGTTTACCAATGCCATTTGGGAATACAGAGATCGACAGCAAAAGTATTTAGCGACATTAAGGGTCTGACGACAAAATGTTTGGGCATTGAACAAAGCACAAAACCGACAGCGAGGAATGTCGTGGTTTGGGCCTAAACAGGTGACACAGTAAAATGGAAATCTCGATGTGGTATTTGCTTTCCACAGGGGAGATAACTGTTAACTTTTTAACGGTTAGAGCAAGAAAAAAGGATCCCCAATGGGATACTTAGCTTTAGAAGACTTCAGGATAATTCAATTCGGAAACGAAAACCCAGGTTGCAGCCGACTGGCACTCGTGCGAACTGCTTCTGCTTTGGGCACCTCGGCAAGTAAGACTGATGCAATGGCGTCAGCTGCCTGCTTTTATACCCCCCGACGACCTGACGTCAGTCCTGGAGTGACAGCAACCGACGCAGAAATACTAAGTATCTGGTATTCGAGCCTACTGAGGGCTACCTGCAGGCAGATAAACCCAAGTGTGATGACTGCAACAGTGAAACACAAAGCACATCCAGGACTGCAACAGTGAATACACTCGAACATCTACATTTAAGGTAAGTGTACACAACTGCACTATGTTTTTTGTCTCTCACTGTTGCAGTCATCACATTTGGGTTGATTCCCAAAGCTGAGGAAAAGGGTGGAAGCAGTCAAGGAGACTAAGGGGTGGCTAGGATGCCATGCAAGACTGCAGTGGCAAAGCCTGCCCTGGATTTGGAAAAGATAGGCAAGCTGGTAATGTTTGGTGAAAGTGTGAACAGATGTCCAGGTGGCAGCCTCCAGGATGTCGCTGGTGGGGACTCTGCGGAAAGCTGCAGAGGTGGAGGCTGCTCTGGTACAGTGAGTCCTGACTCCCTTAGGGGGAAGCTTTCTATGTTGCTTGCAACAGAAATGGACACAGCGTGCTATCCATTTAAAAACTGTATGTTTGGAGATGGCTTTGCCCTCTGCCCCTGCAGCAAAGCTAACCAGTCATTGAGCAGATTTTCTGAATGACCGAGTCCTGTCTAGATAGAATATGAGCTTGTCTGTGCACATCTGGAGAGTGCATGACACTTTCCCCCTTGTTTTGTGGGTTAGGGAAAAAGATGGGCAAATGAATGGATTGGTTGAGAGCCACACTGGACACCACTTTGGGCATGAAGGATCGGTTAGTCCTGAGGGAAACCCTGTCAGCATGGAAGGTGATGAAGGGCTCCACAGCCATGAGTGCTTGTAACTCGGAGACCCTTCTGGCTGAAGTGATGGCCAGAAGAAAAGCTGTCTCCTGATTTTAACTCTGCTGAAGATGCTGCTTCAAAGGGGGCAGGGTGAGCTTTGACAACACAAAGTTAAGGTCCTAAGCTGCGGCAGGTGCTCTTCTGGGTGGCCTCAAGTTGCTAGCCCCTCTTAGGAATTTTATAATCAGAGGGTGTGAGAAAAGGGGCTGCTCAGTGGGGAAACGAGCAGAGATAGCAGAGGCATGAATTTTAATAGAGAAAAAAGAGATACCATTGTGCAGCAGGTCAGCTAGGGAATCCAGGATGAGAGGGAGGGAGGGCTGTGCCATATTGGCTCCCTTAGCCTGAATCCAGGTGCAGAACCTTTTCCATTTGTCAGCATAAGACTTTCTAGTGCTAGGGCATCTGGCCTCAAGTATAACATCTTGAACCTGTTTACTGAGGTTGGCAGATTGATCAGTGGTTAGGGAATAAGCCAAGCTGCCAAACTGAGGGTCTGCAATTGGGGATGCATGAATTCTCCTTCCCACTGGGTAAGGAGGGTTGTGGTCTGAGTGAGATGCCATGGTGGCAGTGGGGACAGGCTGCACAGCAGTGGGTACCAGTGCTGGCGAGGCCAGTCTGAAGCAATAAAAATTGTCCTTGGTTTTTCCTCCCTTATTTTGAGCAATACTCTGGTAATGAGAGGTAGTGGAGGAAAGGCATAGACCGACAGATTGACCCAAGGGAAGGACAGGGCATCCACATTCCAAGCCATGCAGTGATGCTCCCTGGTGCAGAACTTGCTGACCTGATGGTTGGTGTGGAAGGCAAAGATGTCGACCTTTGGGGTGCCCCATTTCTGAGTTATTAGGGTGAAGGTTTTTTTACCTAGCTGCCACTCGTGTGGGTACAGAAGATTTCTGCTTATGTGACCTGCCAGAGAGTTTAGAGAACCTGGTAGGAATTGTGCTAACAGGTGTAGTTGCATGGCAGAGGCTGTGTGCCAAAGGGTCGTGGCCAGCCTGCACAGAGGATAGGAGCGAGTCCCTTCCTGCTTGTTGATATACCACATCACTGTGGTGTTGTCTGTTTTGATCAGGAGAGCCCCTAGGGAGAGAAGAGCCTGAAAGCTGTCAATGCATGCTGGACAGCTAACTTCTCTTTTTGGTTGATGTGCAGATGGATTTGTTGTGGGCTCCACTGGACCTGTGTGCACCTGCCGTCCAGGTGTGCACCACAGGCACAGTCTGATGCATCTGTGGTGAGGGTCTGGGTGGCAGGGAGTGGTGAGAAAGGTAGTCCTTTATTGTGGGAGCATGGTGCTGCCCACCAAAGAAAATCTTTCCTGAGGCAAGATATCATGGGTATAAGAGTTTCCAGATCTTGAGAGTGTTGACACCAAAGGCTTTTTAGGTACCATAAAAGTTTCTTCATATGCAGTCTAGCATATGGAATGAGTAGAATGCAAGATGCCATGAACCCCAGAACTTGCAGGATTTTATTTGCAAATAACTGGGGTCTGGTGACTAGTTGAGAGAAGTAAGCTGTCAGGGTAAGTTTACTTTTCTGGTGTAAGGAATGCCATCTGGGATGCTGTGTCCAGGCTTGCTCCCAGGAATATAAAATCCTTTGGGTGGGTACTAGTTTGGATTTCTTTTCGTAAATAGTGTACTCTAGGGAGGTCAGTAGGGACTTTACAAGGGCCAGGTGCTTGAGCAGCTTTTCCTGTCTGCCTGAATTAGGCAGTCATCTGAATATGGTTAAATTTTGATATTCCTTTGTCTATAAAAAGGCAATAGCCAGAGCCAGAAATTACGTGAAAACTCAGGAAGCAGTAGATAAGCCAAAAGGAAGAGCAGAGGACTGAAAGTGCAAAGATCCTGCCCTGAACCGTAGGTATTTCCTGCATGATTCCCAGATAGGAATGTGGAGGTAGGCCTCTTTTAGGTCTACGGTGGCTAGCCAAGAATCCTTGGAGAGCATGGGTAGCAGTTGCTGGAGTGTGAGCATTTTGAATTTTGGTATCACCAGGAAGGAGTTTAGAATGGATAGATCGAGGATGGGGCACCAGGTGCCCTCTTTTCTGGGTACCAGAAAAAGTCTGGAGAAGAAAACATGGCCTTTCTGTACTGCATGAATGTGCTCTATTGCCCTCATAGAGAGCAGGGAAAGGACTTGCATTTGTGCCTCTGCCCACTGGTTTGGAGGTAGATCTGGGAACCCTTTTGGGGTTGGAAGTGTGTGGAAAGAATATCTGTATTCCTGGAACACTATTGTTGTGGTCCAAGCAGTCGCTGGTAATGGTGGCCCAGGTGTTTGCGTGAAAGGAGAGTTTTCCTCCTAGGGGTAAGTAAAGGTGGGGTAAGTAAAGGTGGGTAGAGGGAGTGGGTGGAGGAATAGTCACTGGAGTTCTTACCATGAGGGGGTGGCTTAGAACTCCCTGTTTTTGAAGTGGAGGAATTCCACTGTTTTCATCTCTGCATTCCTTGTGGCTGCTGTCTGGTGGGTCTGCTTCCATGGGGTCTGGGCTGAACTGACCTGGTGGGAGCAGGAAAGGACCAGTGCTTGGAGGGGCAATGCCTACTGAACCAGGATGGCTGGACCTGTAAGAAATCCTTAACTGTCGACATAGATTTATCTTTTTCTTCCATCTTTTTTAAGACCTCCTCTGCCTTAGTGCCAAAAAAGTTGTCTTTGTGCAAGGGTGCATCCAACAATTTAGATTTAACATGGACTGGGGCAAGGGCTGTTCATTAAAACATGCATACCTTCCAAGGACTGAACCAGTGACTGCTGCCCTGCAAGAAGCTTCTAGGACACCAAAACCACAACTCAAGGTGTGTTTAGTTACTTGACTTGCAGAATGCATTAACTCTTGTAACTCTTTAGATTCTGCACAAGCAGGAAAGGAAGACACTTTTTGTTTGAGGAATTCCATGATATGTTGCTGAAATTTTAGCATATAGAACTGGCAATTTAGTGCTCTGATAGCAACAGTAGCAGAGGTGTATACTTTTTTACTCCATCAGTCTAGTGCTCGGGAATCCCTATCTGAGGGGGTGTGATTCTTAGCAGAGGTTGCTTTAATACCTTCAGACCCTTGAGAAATTACCTCAGGATCAGCAGTAGGATTTTTGAAAAGAAATGTGAATGTCAGGGACTCTGTAATACCTGTCAGGTTTTCTGGGTGCAGGAGGTAGGGTGTCAGGAGTCAAACTGGATTCCAGGAAAACATCGTCCACAAAGTACCGTTGTGTACACTTACCATAAATGTAGATGTTAGAGTGTATTGGCTGTTGCAGTCATCACATTTGGGTTGTCTGCCTGCAGGTAGCCCTCAGCCGGCCTGAATACCAGAGTCTTGGGATTTCTACGTCGGATGCTGTCACGTCTTCCATGAGTCGTCAGGGGTATAAAACATGCAGCCGACGCCATTACATCAGTTGTTCTTTCCACAGATGATAGGTGCCCCCAAAATATGAAGCAATTATATAGTGTGGAACATCCCCAGCAAAAAGCAAATACACACAGTATAAGATATGCCAACCCAAAAAGGATAGTTGGAAGCAAGGAATCGGGAGCTGGAGGGAGGGTAACCAGGACTGCAACAGTGAAAACACTCGAACATCTACATTTTTTGGTAAGTGTACACAACTGTACTATGTCCTTCGTGTTTCACTGTTGCAGTCATCACATTTGGGTAAACTCAGAAAACTAAGGAAGGGTGGAGCAATCAGGCCCTGTAAGAATGCTGTGGCAAATCTAGCTCTGGATTTAGAAAAGATAGGAAAGTGGTAATGCTTGGTGAAAGTGTGTACCGTGCTCCAGATTGCAGCTTCCAGGAAGTCCCTGGTAGGGACTCCTCTGAGAAATGCAGTAGAGGTAGATGTAGCCCTAGTGAAATGTGTTCTTATTCCCTGTGGGGAAGGTTTTCCATGGTGCTTGTAGCAGAAATGGATGTGTGCACTATCTATTTAGATATGGTTTGATTTGAAATGGCCTTCCCCTCTGGAGCAAAGCCGACTAGCAGCTGGACAGATTTTCTGAGAGGCACAGTCCTGTCCAAACAGAATCTAAGCTGTCTGTGCACGTCTAGAGAATGCAGAATCCTTTCCCCTTTGTTTTAAGGATTAGGGAAAAAAGTTGGCAAATTAATGGACTGGTTTAAAGCCACACTAGACACCACCTTGGGCATAAAAGATGGGTAAGTCCTGAGGGAAACCCTGTCCGCACGGAAGATAATGAAGGGTTCCCACTGCCATAAGTGCCTGCAACTCACACACTCTTCTTGCTGAGGCGATGGCTAGAAGTAAAGCTGTTTTCCATAACAGGAATTTCAACTCTGCTGTAGCAGCCAGTTCAAAGGGGGGGGGGTGTAAGTTTTTCCAATACAAAGTTAAGGTCCCAGGCTGGAGTGGGAGCTCTCCTGGAGGGTCTTAAATTTTTGGCACCTCTAAGGAACTGTTTTACCAGAGGATGAGAGAAGAGAGGTGGCTCAGTATTATAATGAGCTGAGATGGCAGACACATGAATCTTAACTGAAGAGAAGGACAAGCCCTTGTGGAGCATTTCTGTTAAGCTGGGCACAGCTGTGGCAATCCCTTGAGACTGGCTCCAGGAACAGTATCTTTTACACTTTTTCTGAATAGGATTTTCTAGTACTAGGCGTCCTTGCCTCAAGAATGACATACAGCACCTGCTTACTGAGTGTTGCTAGAGGTGAGTTCAGGGGATTAGCCAGGCTGCAAGTTTCAGGATATGAAGCTGAGGGTGCAGAATTTGGCCACCCTGTTGGGACAGCAGGGAAGGGGTCTGAGGCAGGTACCATGGTTGTAGCACTGTCAGACTGTGCAAAAGAGGATACCAGTGCTGGCATGGCCAAGTCTGGTGTAATCAGGATTGTCTTTAGCTTGTCCTGTTTGATCTTTAGTAGAACCTTTGAGAGGAGAGGCAGAGGGGGAAAGGCATAGACTGAGAGGCTTTCTCAGGAAAAGGACAGGGCATCCACCTTCCAGGCTTGGCTGTGGGGAGTTCTGGTGCAGTATTTGTTCAACTGATAGTTCTGAGGGGAAGCAAACAGGTCCACCTCTGGTGTCCCCCATCTGTTCCTCAAATGTAGTTTGGGTTCCAGTTTCCATTCATGTAGGTCCATGAGATTTCTGCTTAAGTCGTCTGCCAGTGAATTTAGCTTGCGTGGCAGGAAATGAGCTTGTAGGTGCACTTGGTTGCTCAAGGCTGTGTTCCACAGAGGCATGGCTAGTCTGCAGAGTGGGTAGGAATGTGCCCCCCCTGCTTATGTACCACATAAATTTGGTGTTGTCCTGGAAGAATAAAGCCTTTTGAAGACTGTCAGAGCATTCTGTACAGCTAACATTTCTTTCTGATTGATATGCAGGTGCATCTGCTTTGGGTTCCATTTGCCCTGAATGCACTGCCCTGCCATGTGAGCCCCCCATGCATAGTCTGATGCATCTGTTGTTAGGGTTTGGGCGGCAGGGGGTAGAGTGAGAGAGAGTCCCTTGTTGTGGTTGCAGGCCTCTGCCCACCAAAGGAACTCTGCCCTTAGACACGGAATGATAGGAATTAGAAGTTATGTACTCACCATAATGTTCCATCTGAGTAGGTGTATTCATTTGTCTGCAACCTGTGGGTTATGGATCCGATATCGGATCCGAACCGGCATGGTTTACCAGCTATGGATCCAAGCTCTCAGCTCCTCCCCTCACCCATAATGCCCTGTTCTACCCTCATGACCTCAGATCGAGTTTGCCAACAGCAAAAACACCCTGAAAAGGGTAACGGATAATATGCAGGAAACTGAAAGGCCAGGGGGATAGGAGGGCGGGATGGTTGCAGACAAATGAATACACCTACTCAGATGGAACGTTATGGTGAGTACATAACTTCTAAATCTGAAGTAGGAGATTCATTTGTCTGCAACCTGTGGGACAGAGTCCCCAGCTACCTGAATCTTGAAGGCCATCATGGAAGGATATTCGAGCACCGGAGCCAAATGATGCTCTACCCCCTAGATGCAAGATCCAACTTATAGTGGGAAATAAAAGTATGAGATGAAGCCCACGTGGCTGCTGCACAAATATCATCTAGAGGAATCCTAGCCTTGAAGGCTGCCGAGGTAGATACTGACCAGGTTGAATGGGCATGTATACCTCCGGTCGGGCCTTCCTGAAGCTTGATAAGCCAATAAGATGCACTGTGAAATCCAGCGAGACAGAGAAACTTTAGAAATTGGCTTGCCCAAATTAAATTTAGCAAAGGAAATAAACAACTGGTCGGATTGCCTACGACCAGCCGTTCTATTTAGATAAAATCTAAGTTGCCTGTGAACATCTAATGAGTGAAGCTTGTATTCACCTTTGTTTTCATATTTAGGGAAGAAAACAGGGAGGTTAATGCACTGATTAGGGTTTGCTTCAGAAGCAACTTTAGGAAGAAAGGACGGGTTGGTCCTGAGGTAAACACGGTCCGGATGAAATACCAAGTAAGGAGGTTTAGCTGATAATGCTTGAAGCTCTGAAACTCTCTTGGCCGATGTAATGGCTACCAAAAAGGCTGTCTTGTAAGACAAGAATTTGAGATCCACCGTAGCCGCTGGTTCGAAAGGGGTGGTCAAGGCCTGGAGAACCAAAGAGAGGTCCCAAGGAGGAACCGCTTGTTTTACAGGGGGCCTGAGAAGAAAAGTACCTTTAAGGAAAATTTTACACAACTTGGCTGACATAAGAGGATTAGAGTCATGGCCAATGTGATAATGAGAAATTGCCGCCAGTTGTACTTTGACTGTGGAACTGCTGGCACCATCGTTAAAAGAGTGGTTAGAAAGTCAAGCACTAAGGGAGAGGAACCGTGAAGGGATTCAGGCCTTGCTGCTCCACAAAGAAAACCGTTTCCACTTGCTGCGTAGACTTTCCTAGTGGACGGTTTATGAGCTGCCACCAGTATTGCCTTAACAGGTGACGAAATACCGAGTCCTGATCAAGAGTGGAACTGGAGCAGCCAAGCGGTCAGCTTCAGGTTGTCCAGGTTCGGAGGAGGTATGCAGGGTGGATGGGATATCAGATCCGCAATGGGATCTAGAATCCAAGGCGGATTCACCGAGTGAGACCTTAGAAAGGGGAACCAGATCTGTCGAGGCCAAACGGAGCAATGAGAATCATTCTGCAACCCACCGAGAGGCTTTCTGAAGAACTTGGAGCATCAGAGGCAAGGGTGGATAAGCGTAAAGAAGACCGGGTGGCCAAGCATGCACCAGAGCGTCTCTTGGACAACCTCCTGGAGGGGGTATCAGAGCGAAAAAACTGTCGCACTTGGTGTTTGAGGGAGAGGCAAAAAGATCGCATGAAGGAGTTCCCCACCGTGCGAATATGCATTCCGCTACTTGAAAATTGAGAGACCACTCGTAAGGGGTCAGAATGGTGCGACTGAGCTTGTCCGCCAGGATGTTGGACCGACCCGGAATGTGCGTTGCTATTAGAAAGCGGTTGGTGGAGATTGCCCATTCCCAAACTCTCATGGCTTCTCGACAAAGGGGGTAAGACCTTGTTCCCCCTTGCTTGTTGATGTACCAGACCACAGACATGTTGTCCGATTGAATCGCAATTGTTCCCAAGGGAAGAAAGTCCTGAAGTGCTAGCAACGCTAAGAGCACTGCTCTCATCTCTAGAACGTTGATATGCAGTAAGGTCTCTGTATCGTTCCACGTGCCTTGGATGGTCCGGCCCGCAAAATGCCCCCCCCCACCCGAGGCGGGAGGCGTCCGTGGTCACCGTGGTGAGGGGGGGAGAAGCACAAAATGGGCGGCCTCCGTGGAGATCTGGAGAGTGAAGCCACCACAGGAGGGACCGCTTGCAAGCCTTGCTGATCGCAATGGGATGATGCATAGGGAGAGCAAGGTATGACCACTGTACTAAGAGAGTCCACTGGAGGATGCGCATATTGAGCCTGGCAAGAGGGAGAAGTGCTATAGCAGACGCCATGGACCCTAGAGCCCTCAGGACCAACTCCGCGGAATAGAACTTGAGTGGAGAATGGCCCGCACCTGGAGCTGCAGATTTTGAACTCTGTCCGCAGTGAGGAAGGCTCGTAAACTCCTTGTGTCTAGCCTGGCCCCTATAAAATCTAAGAGCTGTGTGGGCCAGGTTGGATTTCTTTGTATTTATTGTAATGCCTAGAAAGGGAGCAAGATGGAGAAAGGAGTCTCGCCAATAATAGTAGATGCCTTGTTGGGGGTGAAGCCAGTCGTCCAGGTAGGGAAAGACCTGCACCCCCTGAAGCCTCAGGTGGGCCGCTACTACTGCTAATACTTTGGTGAACACCCTGGGGGCTGTGGTGAGACCAAAGGGAAGGACCCGGAACTGGTAGTGACTGGCTCCCAGCCGAAGCGGAGGAACCTCCTGGCGCCTGTCCATCAGGATGTGGTAGTGCGCATCTTTGAGGTCTATAGAGCACATCCAGTGATTTTCTCCCAGAAGGGGGAGAATAGATTGCAGAGTGACCATTCGGAATTTTTCCTTGGGGACTGCCAGATTCAAGAGAGAAAGGTCTAGAATTGGTCTTAGTTCCCCCGTCTTCTTTGGCACTAGAAGGAACCTGGAGTAGAACCCTGATCCGATCTGGTCTGGGGGGACGGGCTGGATGGCTCTTTTCTTTAGCAGATGGCCAATTTCTGCCAAAGCGGCCTCCCGTTGACCGGGTGGAACGTCTGGGAGGACTTCAACTTTGGAAAGTGAAGGAAAGGGATGCGGTATCCTCTGGATATGATTTGGAGAACCCAGCGGTCTGATGTTATGGACTCCCATGCCGCTAGGTGCCCAGCGTCCCCGACTGCCTCCAGAGTGGAGCAGCCGGGCAACCCTCAGGGTTGTTGCGCGGGCCGTTCAGAGAAAGGTTCTCTGGACCCGAAGTTTCTGGGAGCCCCTCTGCCTCTACGCGGCGTCCTCCCCGTCCTCCTCTGCCACGGAAGGACTGGTTGTCCGGAGCAGGCTGGGACTGCTGCGACTTCCGGAACCACATCTTCTTCTGACCCTTTTGGTTCCTAGAGTAGGGCCTCTGGGGTGCAGAGAAGCGGATTCCGACGGCAGACAGCGTCTTCCCGTCCTTCTCGCTCTGGGTCAAGGTTTGTGAGCGGTTTTGCCAAAGAGGGCAGAACCATCAAAGGCGTTCGCAACGGCGCTTTGAAGGGCTCAGAAAAATCGCAGTGGGAGCCAGGCCTGGCGTCTAGTGACTAGGCCTGCCCCTGCGGCTCTAGCAGCACCTTCCGTAGCATGGGAGAGTAGCCGCATAGAGGTATTAGTAACTGATCTAAGAGTGGCCATGCGGGTGGAGTGCAGCGCCCTGTCCTCCTCCGACAAGGACTCTGGGGGAGATGCAGCGTATTCTTTAATGAGATCTCGCTGCATCCTAATGACGTGTGCCAGGTAGTTCAGCGCCCTTACCGAGAAGGTCGCTGAACTAAACATCCGCTTCCCCAAGCGGTCCATCATCCGAGACTCCTTGCTCGGGGGATGGACTGAGGGACTCTCCTGAGCAAGTTCCCTCTTGGTGGCCGCCGTCAACATGGCATCTACCGGAGGTCCCTTACTCCAATGGGCACGGTCGGACGGTGGGTTGAGGATCCTATCGGGCCTCTTAGGAATTGGCTCCACGGTGTCCGGTTCCTTCCACGCCCTGGTGGTAATGAGGTCCACCAGGGTGTCGGCAGGAGGGGACACCCAAGAGGTAGACGGGCCCGCTTCAAATGCCGCCAAGAACACGGACTCGTCCGAAGACTTGGGGGCAGACCACCCCCCCTTATACGGAGCATTTCCATGATGTCCCCAAATGAGACATCCTCGGGGGGTGACCGTGGGGAGCCTTCCCCTTCCTCCAAGTCCGTGTCTTCCGTGAGAGACTCGGGGGAGTCAATGTGCCTCCTTTTGCACATATGCTTGCGAGGAACATCCTCTGGGGGGCTGTCAGAGGACTCCTCGCAAGCAGCAACCTGTTCCATTGGAGCAGCTTGGGGCACAGAAGCGGGCTGTCCCAAGGGCCGGATGGTGGAAGCCTGGCCCAGTGCAGAGGGAGCGGACGGGCAGAAACAAGTGCCGGGGTTGGAGACACTCAACAGGGCCCTCTCCACTACATCAAAGCCGAAGGAGCCGACCTCGACCAAAGGATCCGACAATCGGCTCCCTCGGATCCGAAGAGTGGATCGGAGCCGGCGCCGCGCTTCGGATCCGAAGGACAGTGCGCTCCGACAGACAGGCGCCAAGGAGCACTGATCCCCGGATCCGAGGCTCGGATCCAGGCTCCGAGGTCGGATCCGATGCACTCGAGGGCAGGGTCGGATCAAAGTACAAAGTACTATCGGCGCCGACCCACCCCGGCTCGGCTGCTCGGCTCCAGCTGCTCTGGACCCGGATACCGGGTCGGAGAAGGAGCAACCGGTTTGAAAAAGGGTCTTGAGCTCCCCCCCAGAGGGGGGGGGGCAAGAGCACTCCCATCTGCATCTGGGCCTGGATGAACCTTCTCATCATCCGGTCCAGATCAGCATCCGAAAGGCTATACGTGGATCTCGACGAGGCCACCGAGGTAGGCCTGGAGTGCCTCCTCGATAGCCTCGACGGAGATCGGGTCTCCTCCTCCTCAGGTCCCGGTAAAAAACAGACTGGAGACCGGAGCCGAGAAGGAGGAGGCCGAGCCGACAATGGAGCCGACAACGGAGCCGGGGGAGAAGCCCGCTTGGCTGGCGGGGCCGAAACAGAGGTCTCGGCCCGCCGCTTATGGTGCTTCTCCCTCCGGTCCTTTCTTAGCATCCTCTCCTCTGAACCAGAAGCGGGAGGTTGAGTCCCAGGAGGAGGAGGGTGCAGCAGAAGGAATAACCGTGGACAGTTACTCGAAGGAGCGGAGGTCGGAGCCGAGTCCGGCGGTAAAGGCCCGCCAAGACAAGCTTGGACCTCCGCTCCTTCAATGCCCTGGGGTTGAACCCTGCACAAATGGAACATCCAGATGTGAGGTGTTCAACCCCAGGCATCTAACACACCGAGTGTGGCCATCAGCTGGGGAAAGCTTATGGCCACACTCGGAGCATTTAGAAAAGATAGATTTGGGTTGCTCTGCCATCCCAATCTAACACAGTAGTTACTAAAACTAAAAATAACTAAACAACAAAAAATACACTCACAGGCCCAACACACACACACTACGCTAACAGCGAGGGGAGGGATATAACTTTTAGATTAACTCTAAAAAAGTAAATATATCAAAGGGGAAACCTACACTTTCACACAAAAAAATCAATAAAAACTTTTAAATTTTGAAATTTAACACTTAAAACTAGCACTTAGCTTGAGAGCTTGAGAAACAAATCCAGTCACCATGCGCGGCAAACGAGATCTGGGGTCATGAGGGTAGAACAGGGCATTATGGGTGAGGGGAGGAGCTGAGAGCTTGGATCCATAGCTGGTAAACCATGCCGGTTCGGATCCGATATCGGATCCATAACCCACAGGTTGCAGACAAATGAATCTCCTACTTCAGATTTATAGTTTCCAGGTCCTGAGAATGTTGACAACATAGACTTTTTAGATACCAGTGAAGTTTCCTCATATGCAAGTCTTGCATATGGAATTAACAGAATGCAAGAGGCCATGAACCCCAGAGTTTGCAGTATTTTCCTTGCAGATAGCTGGGTTTTGGTGGCCAGAAGGTTGAAGTAAGCTGTCAAATAAATTTGTTTCTCTGGAGTAAAACAATAAGCAAGAAGGTCACTGAAAAACAAATCAACAAAAACAAAATGAAACTCCAGCAAAGCTAGAACTTCCACTGAGTGACCTCTAAAACCTCTTGTATCAAAGGCACATGGGATATATGCAAATGAGCCTTATGGACATCAGGTGTTTCAGCTAATTAGCAATACTGAATGTCCATGACTTGTTTCATCATTTTACTGTACAATTTCAGAGGTCTGGCTTTATTGGCCTGAAATTGTCCAGTAAAATGACGAAACAAGTCATAGACATTCAGTATTGCCAATTAGCTAAAACACCTGATGTTCATAAGGCTCATTTGCATATATCCCATGTGCCTCTGATACAAGAGGTTTGGGAGGTCACTCAGTGAAAGTTATAGGTTTGCTGAAGTTTCATTTTGTTATTTCGCTGGAGTAAAAAGGAATGCCACCTGGGAAGTTCTGTTCAAGCTTGCTCCCATGAATACAATCTGTTGCCAGGGTACTAGGTGTGCTTTCTTTTCGTTGCTGGTGTACCCCAGTGAAGTTAGAAGTCTCTTTATAAATGCCAGGTGCTGTAGTAGCAAGCCCTGGCTTTCCGCCTGAATCCGGCAATCGTCAAGTATGGGTAAATCTGAATACTTCTCTGCCTGCAAAAAGCAATGCCTGGAGCTAGGCACTTTGTGAATACCCTGGGTGCAGTAGAGCAACCAAAGGGAAGTGCAGAGAACAGATGGTGCATACAGCCTGCTGTGAGGCGAAGGTATTTTCTGCAAGATTCCCTTATGGGGATGTGCAGGTAAGCTTCTTTTAAGTCTACGGCTGCCAGCCAGGCATCCTAGGCTAGCATAGGAAGCAGCTGTTGTAGAGTTAGCATTGTGAACTTTTGAACTACAAGAAAGGTGTTGAAAATAGATAAATCAGGGATAGGACGCCAGGAGTTTTCTTTTCTGGGAACCAGAAACAGTCTTGAATAAAAGCCTTGTCCCATTTGTTCTGCTGGAATAGGTTGAATAGCCTTGATGCTGAGGAGAGAAAGTACTTGCTTTTGGGCCTCGGCCCAATGGTTTGGGGGGAGGTCTGGCCATCCACTTGGGGTTAGGAGTGAGTGGAAGTGGAATCTGTATCCTAGGGAAACAATGTTTAAAACCCATTTGTCTTCAGTAATGTATTCCCAGTTTTTTGCATGCAGGGAGAGTTTTCCTCTTAAAGGTGCAAGTACTTGAGCAAGGCTTGGGGGAGTTAAGGATAAGTCATTGTGTAAGTTTACCATGGGGGGGGGTGGCGTACTACTCCCTGTTTTGGACGTGGGAGCATCCTACTGCTTAGATCTGTGCATAACCTGAGACTGAAGTCTTGGGGGTCTGCTGCCCCTGGGTTTGGACTGAGAAGGTCCGGCATCTGTTGCTGTCGCCTCTTCCCTGACGTCAGTGCGCCATGGGTATAAAAGATGCAGCCGACGCCATTTTCTTCAGTTTTTCTTGCCCCAGATGTCAGGTGGCCCCAAAAGGGTAGGCTGTAAAAATTATGACTATAAAAAAGCATGCACATAACCTTCATCTACAAGCAAATACACCACATAGGTTGTATAGAATAGATAGGTACAGACAAGTCCCAGCAAAGAAAAAAGGGGGATGGTGGGTGGGGGGGTAACCTGGACTGCAACAATGAATACACTTGAACATCTAGATTTATGGTAGGTACACAACTGTACTATGTTCATAGTGTTTCACTGTTGCAGTCATTACACTTGGGTTGAATCCCAAAGCTGAGGTTGGGCGGCTGGGCCTAAATAGAGTTTGGAGTGGCTATGAGGCCCTGCAGAACTGCAGTGGCAAAGCCTGCTCTGGATTTAGAGTAGAGAGGTAAGTGGTAGTGCTTTGTAAAAGTGTGCACTGCAGCCCATGTTGTAGCCTCCAAAATATCCTTGGTTGGTACTCCTCTGAGGAAGGCTGCTAAAGTGGCTGCTGCTCTGGTAGAATGTGGCCTAATGCCCTTGGGCACTGATTTGTCATGTTGTGAATAGCAGGAACAAATGCAGTGGCCTATCCATTTTGAAATAGTCTGCTTTGAAATGGCGTTTTCTTGGGAACCTGCAGCATATGCCACTAAGAGTTGCTCAGTCTTTCTGAAGGCTTTAGTGTTGTCCAAGTAAAAGTGTAGCTGTCTGTGCATGTCCAAAGTATGCAGAAGTCTCTCCCCTTATTCTGTGGGTTTGGATAAAAGGTATGCAAATGTACGGTTTGGTTAAGAGCCACGCTGGACACTACCTTAGGCATAAATGTCGGGTTTGTCCTTGGAGAAACCCTGTCCTGATGGAAAATAATAAAAGGTTCCACAGCCATTAGTGCCTGTAACTCAGAGACTCTTCTTGCTGAAGTTATTGCTAGGACAAGAATGGTTTTCCATGACAAGTATTTTATCTCCGCTGTATTGGCAGGCTCAAAAGGAGGCAGTGTGAGTTTTTCCAAGACAAAATTGAGGTCCCATGTAGGTATTGGAGCTCTCCTTGGACGTCTTATGTTTTTGGCCCCTCTGAGAAACTGTCTTAGCAGTGGATGAGAAAAAATAGGTGGTTCCATATTGTAATGAGCTGAAATGGCAGAGGCATGGATCTTAATTGATGAGAAGGATACGCCTTTGTCCAGCATCTCAGTTAGGTATTGCAAAATATGAGGAATATTTGGTTTTAGCGAGTCATTTCCCTGCGCTTGGTTCCAAGCACAAAATCTCTTCCATTTGTCTGCATAAGATTTTCTGGTGCTGAGCCTCCTGGCCTCCAAAAAACATCCATAACTGCTTTACAGAGAGGTGTGTTCTGAATTATTACATTATCCGCCATGCAGCCAGATTTAGGGTTCTGAGTTGGCTGTGCAGGATCTGATTGTTCTGTTGGGTCAGCAAATGAGGTATTAAAGGCAATGTCCAGGCTGGGCCTTGAGACAAGCTCTTTAGGATTGGGTACCAGTGCTGGCGTGGCCAGTCTGGAGCAATCAGTATCATTTTTGGCTTCTCTTGTCTGACCTTTAGTAGTACCTTTTTAGAGGAGAGGCAGAGGAGGGAAGGCATATACTGTAAGGGCTTTCCAGCTGAATGAAAGGGTGTCCACTTTCCATGCTTGCTTGTGATAAGTCCGAGTGCAGAATCTCTGTAGCTGGCAGTTGTGAGGGGAAGCAAATAGATCTATGTCTGGGCATCCCCATTTCCCTGTTATGTTGAAGATTTGTGGGTCCAGTTTCCACTCGTGAGGATCCATGATGTTTCTGCTTAGTTTGTCTACCAAAGTATTTGTCTTTCCTGGCAGGAACTGTGCTTGCAGATGCACTTGATAAGTCAATGCTGTGTTCCACAAAGTCATGTCTTGCCTGCAGAGGGGGTAGGAATGTGTACCCCCTTGCTTGTTTATGCACCACATGACTGCAGAATTGTCCGTCTTTATCAGTAGTTGTCCTGGATGAAGTAGGTCCTTGAAGGCTGTCAGGGCATGTTGTACAGCTAGCATCTCTTTTTGATTGATATGAAGATGCATTTGGTTTGAGGGCCATGTGCCCTGAATACATTTGCCTGCCATGTGCGACCCCAGGCATAAACTGATGCATCTGTTGTTAGTGTTTGCCTGGCAGTGGGAAAGGTAAATGGCTGTCCCTTGTTGTGGTGACAGGCCTGTGCCCACCACTGAAATTCCTGTTGCACGCAGGGAATGAGAGTAATTACTGTTTCCAGGCTGCGGCAATGTTGAGTCCAAACACTTTTTAGATACAATTGTAGTTTCCTCATATGCAGTCTTGCATATGGAATTAGTAGAATGCAGGATGCCATGTAGCCCAGAGCCTGCAGAATTTTTCTTCAAGACAACTGGGTCTTTGTTGCCAAGTCTTTGAAGTAAGAAGTCAGATGGCTTTGTTTGTCTGGCGTGAGATAAGCCATCTGGGCAGTTGTATTTAAGCTTGCACCCAGGAATATTATCTCTTGAGAGGGTACTAGTTTTGATTTCTTTTCGTTTACTGTGTACCCTAGGCAAATTAGTAATCTTTTTACAAATGCCAGATGCTGTAGTAGAATATCTTTGTCCTTTGCTTGAATAAAGCAGTCGTCCAAGTAGTATTTGAATTCCTCTTTGTCTACAAAATGCAATTACCGGTGCCAGGCATTTTGTGAAGACCCTGGGCGCAGTAGATAAGCCAAAGGGCAGTGCAGAGAATTGGTAGTGCAGTGAGCCAGCTATGAATCTGAGGTATCTTCTGCAAGACTGTCTGATTGTGACATGCAGGTATGCCTCTTTGAGGTCCAAAGTTACAAGCCAAGCCTTCTTGTCCAGCATGGGCAGAAGCTGCTGTAGAGTCAACATTTTTAATTTTGGGACGTCCAGAAAAGTATTTAGAATAGACAGGTCCAGAATTGGGCTACAGGCTTTGTCCTTTCTTGGTACTAAGAAAAGTCTTAAGTAAAATCCTTGTCCCTGCTGTTGGTGTGGCACTGGCTGAATAGCCCCCATGTCCATGAGATGAAACTTGTTTTTGTGCCTCTTGCCATTGATTGTGTGGCAGGTCTGGCATGCCTTTTGCCTTTGGAAGGGTGCAAAAGTGGAACCTGTAACCCTGAGAGACTATATTTAAGACCCATTTGTCTTGGGTGATCTTGTGCCAGTTTTGTGAAAAAAGTGCTAGCTTTCCCCCTAAGGGAGCTGCCAAAAAATAAGTGCTTGGCATTGGTAGAGGAAAGTCATTGGGACTGTTTTCTATAAGGCTGTAATTTGTCTTCTCCGCTTTTGGAGATAGAAGCACCCCATTGTTTGGGTCTGTATGAGCCCTGGGGCTGTTGCCTGCCTCTAGGGCATCTGAATATGCCTCTTTGTAGTCTGACAATGGAAAGGACCAATTCTTAGAGGGCCAGTTCCTGCTAAATCTGGGTGGCTGTACCTGTAAGAAATCCTTTACTGTCTGCATAGATTTTGCCTTATCCTCCATTTTCTTTAACATCTCCTCTGCCTTAATACCAAACAAAGTATCATGCTGTAATGGAGCATCCAATAATTTTGCTTTAACATGATCAGGCAGATTCTGTTCCTTTAACCAAGCATGCCTTCTAATAACAGAACCTGTAACAGTGGCCCTGCACGAGGCCTTCAGTGAATCATAGCCACATTGCAAAGTATGTTTTCCCACTTGCTCAACTGCATGCAATAAATCCTGCAAATCTTTGTTCTCAGAACATTCAGAATTTCTCAACATTTTTTGGTTTTAACAAAGACATTAAGTATTGCTGATATTTGAGCATATGAAACTGACAATTTAAAGCCCTTACAGCCAAGGTAGCAGAAATGTAAATTTTTTTCCCCCATCTGTCCAAAGCCCTAGAATCTCTGTCTGAGGGGACAGGGTTTGACCCCTTTGGTACCCTATGAGATAGTTTCTGGGTCAGCAGGAGGGTTCTTGTAAAGAAATTTATGGGAGTCTGGGACCCTGTAGTACCTGTCCGGCTTAACAGGGGCAGGAGGTATAGAGTCTGGAGACAGGCCGGACTCTGAAAAAACGTCATCTACTATGTCTAGTACAGGGGGAATTGCAAGAGGTCTATGCTGAGGAAGTAAAAGAAAGTCTCCAAGTCTTTTCTTAGAGTCGGAATAATCCTGGCTCTCCCAATGGAAATGCTCCCTCACAGTATGCAGGGTTTCCACAAAAGAATAGTCCTCAGGAGGAGAAGCTGAAGGAATACAATCTTCAGCATGAGAATCCTCATAGGGAGGAACAGAATATTCCTGATCAGAAGAGGAATCTGAGGAAATGGAAATCTGATCAGAGGAATCATATTCAGTGTCTTGCCTAGGCCTCTTATCAGGAGGGGGATGGGAACCCCTGATCAAAGTAATTAGGTCTTCGGCCATTTTGAGCATCTGTTTCTTAGGCATAGAAGCCTGTCCTGGAGAATGCTGTACTAGTTTCCTTGTCTTTAAAACTGTTTTAGACTTTGTCTTGGATGCTGAAGTAGGCTTTATATAAAGTTGTGTAGGTCTGAAGACACCCTCGGAAGCCAATGCCTGCTCAGCGGCTCTGGACCCATCTGAGGGATTAATTTCCAAAGGGCCAATACCTTGAGTATCCAGAGGCCTAGCTATCTCCACGAGGGAGTCGGAGGCGGCCTGTGGCTCTGAGGTAGCGGGAGTCAGGGGCTGCGAAAGAGCCTCACTGAGCACCGGCGAACCGGCGACTGGCCTAGAAGAGGCTTCGTCATCGGTTTTGGACCTCGGATGCTTGTCCTTGTCTTTATCCTTGCGTTTTTTATGAATTCCGGTTGTCGTTTTTTCCGACGGCATTATGTAGTTAAACCTGTTGCCAAAATAATGAAATGCAAAATCGTACCGACGCTTAAAGGTGCGTTGGTTAAATCTAGCACAAAACCGACAACTAGCAACGTCGTGGTCAGGGCCTAGGCACGGAATACAGTAAAAGTGGAAATCCTTATGAGGTATTTGCTTCCCACAAGAAATACAATTGTTAACTTTTTCTGACATCGGTCTGGAGCAAGAAAAAAGTTTCCCCAACGGGGTACTTAGCTTTATTGAAGACTTCGGATATGAAATTCGATTTCGAAAATCTCAGGAGTCAGCCGACCGGCACTTGCGAACTGCTTTTGCTTCGGGCACCGCACAGCAAGAAAGACTGAAGAAAATGGCATCGGCTGCATCTTTTATACCCCTGGCGCACTGACATCAGAGAAGAGACAACAGCAACCGACGCCGGACCAGGACTTTGGAATTCAGGCCGACTGCGGGTAGCCTGCCAGCAGGATAACCCGAGTGTAATGACTGCAACAGTGAAACACGATGAACATCCACAGGTTGCATAGCTGAAGAAGCATCTTGCTGCATACCGGACTCCGAATGGGTCTCAGTAGAGGCCTGCGAATCTGTAGAAGCGGGTATCAGGGGCTGCGAAAGCACCACAGTACCGGCGGACTGGCAACTAGCTTAACGGTAGCGTCATCAGCAGTTATGGACCTATGCGGTCTGTCTCTTTATCCTTACGTTTTTTCAGAAGATCGGTAGTAAGATGGCTTACCGATGCCATTTCGGAGTACAGAGATAGAGAACGAAAGTATTTAGCTACAAAAATTGCCCGATGACAGATAGTTCAGGCGTTGAACAAGGCACAAAACCAACAGCGAGGGACGTCATGGTCTGGGCCTAAACAGGTGACGCAGTAAGAATGAAAATCTCTACGAGGTATTTGCTTTCCACAGGCAAGACAATTATTAATTTTTCTGACATTGGTTAGAGCAAGAAAAAAGGATCCCCAATTGGGTACTTATCTTTTAGAAGACTTCAGGTGTGAAAGTCGAAAATGAAAATTTCAGGAGTCGGCCGACCGGCACTTGCCAACTGCTTTTGCTTCTGGCACCACACGGAAAGAAAGACTGATGTAATGGTGTCGGCTGCAAGTTTTATACCCCTGACGACCTAACATCATGGAAGAAGCAACAGCATCTGATGCAGAAATCCCAAGACTCTGGTATTCAGGCCGGCTGAGGGCTACCTTCAGGCAGATAACCCAAATGCGATGACTGCACAGTGAAACAAGATCATCATCATGTAGGACTGGGGGAATGGCCAGGGGTCTGTGCTGTGGAAGATCTAAGAATTCCCTGAATCTCTTTTTAGAATGAGGGTAGTCTTGACATTCCCACTGGAAATGATCCCTTAAGATATGAAGGGTTTCCCCAAAGGAAAAGTCCTCAGCAGTGCAAAGGACTTCCTCGGAAACCAGTGCCTGCTCAGCTGCTCCGGACCAATCCAAGGGAGAGACAACTGCAGGATCCTTAGTCGAAGAAGAGTTTTGCAGCATACCGGACTCTGAAAGGATCTCAGCAGCGGCCTGCGAATCCACAGAAGTGGGCATCAGGGGCTGTAAAAGCACCTAAACTAAGGACCAGAGAACTGATGACTAGCTTAACGGAAGCGTCGTCAGTAGGCTAGGACCTGTGCGGTCTGTGTCTGTCTTTATCCTTACATTTTTTTGGAAGATCTGCTGTCAGATGGCTTACCGAAGCCATATCGGAATTCGAGGACTGTAAGTGAAAATATCTAGTTACAATAAGGTGCCGATGACGTATAGTTCTGGCACTGAACAAAGCACAAAAGCAACAGCGGGGAACATTGTGGTCTGCGCCTAAGCACGTGACGCAGTAAGAATGAAAGTCTCGGTGTGGTATTTGCTTTCCACAGGCAAGACAATTGTTAATTTTTTCTGACTTCGGTTAGTGCAAGAAAAAAGGATCCCAACGGGGTACTTACCTTTAGAAGACTTCAGCTTCAATTCGGAAGATGAAACTCAGGTAGC